>NC_057805.1:122397835-122642785 GCF_018294505.1 Triticum aestivum
TTTGGACTCACTCGTTTTTTAAAAGATTGAGACATGCGAACCATGTCTATTGGTATATATGCATGAAGAAACTCCATGCAGATGGATCGTTTGGACTCACTTGATTTTGAATCACTTGAGACATGCAAATTATACCACATGGGCAAGATGACTGAAAGGCCTCGTTTTCAGTAAAATGGAACAAGAGAGCAACTTGTTGGAAGAAATACATTTGATGTGTGCAGTCCAATGAGTGCTGAGGCACGCAGTGGATATCGATATGTTCTTACTTCACAGATGATTTGAGTAGATGCTAAGAATATTTACTTGATGAAACACAAGTCTGAATTATTGAAAGGTTCAAGTAATTTCAGAGTGAAGTTGAAGATCGTCGTGACAAGAGGATAAAATGTCTGTGATATGATCATGGAGATGAGTATCTGAGTTATGAGTTTGGCACACAATTAAGACATTGTGGAAAGTGTTCCACAATTAATACCGCCTGGAACACCACAGTGTGATGGTGTGTCCGAACATCATAACTGCACCCTATTGGATATGGTGCATACCATGATGTCTCTTATCGAATTACCACTATCATTCATGGGTTAGGCATTAGAGACAACCGCATTCACTTTAAATAGGGCACCACGCAATTCCGTTAAGACGACACCGTATGAACTATGGTTTAGAGAAACCTAAGCTGTCGTTTCTTAAAAGTTTGGAGCTGCGATGCTTATGTGAAAAAGTTTCAGGCTAATAAGCTCGAAACCAAAGCGGATAAATGCATATTCATAGAATACCCAAAACAGTTGGGTATACCTCCTATTTCAGATCTGGAAGCAAAAGTAATTGCTTCTAGAAATGAGTCCTTTCTCGAGGAAAAGTTCTCTCGAAAGAATTGAGTGGGAGGATGGTGGAGACTTGATGAGGTTGTTGAACCGTCACTTCAACTAGTGTGTAGCAGGGCACAAGAAGTTGTTCCTGTGGCACCTACACCAATTGAAGTGGAAGCTTATGATAGTGATCATGAAACTTCGGATCAAGTCACTACCAAACCTCGTAGGACGACGAGGATGCGTACTAATTCAGAGTGGTACGTAATCCTGTCTTGGAAGTCATGTTGCTAGACAACAATGAACCTACGAGCTATGGAGAAGCGATGGTGGGCTCGGATTCCGACGAATGGCTCGAGGCCATAAAATCCGAGAGAGGATCCATGTATAAAAGCAAAGTATAGACTTTGGAAGAAATACTTGATGGTCGTGAGGCTGTTGGGTGCAGATGGATTTTAAAAGGAAGACAGACAATGATGGTAAGTGTCACCATTAAGAAAGCTCGGCTTGTCGTTAAGATGTTTTCCGACAAGTTCAAGGAGTTGACTACGATGAGACTTTCTCACTCGTAGCGATGCTAAGAGTCTGTTGGAATTGTATTAGCAGTCTTGCAGATAGGATGTCAAAACATTGTTTCCTCGACGATTTTCTTGAGGAAAGGTTGTATGTGATACAACCAGAAGGTTTTTGTCAATCCTGAAAGATGCTAACAAGTGTGCAAAGCTCCAGCAATCCTTCTAAGGACTGGAGTAAGCATCTCGGAGTTGGAATGTACGCTTTGATGAGATGATCAAAGATTTTGGGTTTGTACAAAGTTTGTTAGAAACTTGTATTTACAATAAAGTGAGTGGGAGCGCTACAACATTTTTGATAAGTATATGTGAATGACATATTGTTGATCCGAAATGATGTAGAATTTCTGGAAAGCGTAAAGGGTTGTTTGAAAAGTGTTTTTCAATGCAAAACCTGGATTAAGCTGCTTACATATTGGGCATCAAGATCTATAGAGATAGATCAAGACGCCTGATGATACTTTCAAAGAACGCACACCTTGACATGATTTTGAAAGAGTTCAAAATAGATCAGCAAAGAAGGAGTTCTTGGCTGTGTTACAAGGTGTGAGTATTGAGTAAGACTCAAGACCTGACCACAGCAGAAGAGAGAGAAAGGACGAAGGTCGTCCCCTATGCTTTAGACGTAGGCTCTACAGTATGCTATGCTGTGTACCGCACATGAAGTGTGCCTTGCCATGAGTTGGTCAAGGGGTACAATAGTGATCAGGGAATGGATCACATAACAACGGTCGAATTTATGCTTAGTATCTAGTGGACTAAGGAATTTTCTCGATTATGGAGGTGAAAAGGAGTTCGTCGTAAAGGGTTACGTCGATGCGAACTTTGACACTAATCCGGATGACTCTGAGTAGTAAACCGGATTCGTATAGTAGAGCAGTTATTTGAAATGGCTCCAAATAGCGCGTGGTAGCATCCACAAGATGACATAGATATTCGTAAAGCACACACGGATCTGAAAGGTTCAGACACGTTGACTAATAACCTCTCTCACAAGCATAACATGATCAAACCAGAACTCATTGAGTGTTAATCACATAGTGATGTGAACTAGATTGTTGACTCTAGTAAACTCTTTGGATGTTGGTCACATGGTGATGTGACCTATGAGTGTTAATCACATGGCGATGTGAACTAGATTATTGACTCTAGTGCAAGTGGGAGACTGTTGGAAATATGCCCTAGAGGCAATAATAAAATGGTTATTATTATATTTCCTTGTTCATGATAATCGTTTATTATCCATGCTAGAATTGTATTGATAGGAAACTCAGATACATGTGTGGATACATAGACAACACCATGTCCCTAGTAAGCCTCTAGTTGACTAGCTCGTTGATCAATAGATGGTTACGGTTTCCTGACCATGGACATTGGATGTCGTTGATAACGGGATCACATCATTAGGAGAATGATGTGATGGACAAGACCCAATCCTAAGCCTAGCACAAGATCGTGTAGTTCGTTTGCTAAGAGCTTTTCTAATGTCAAGTATCATTTCCTTAGACCATGAGATTGTGCAACTCCCGGATACCGTAGGAATGCTTTGGGTGTACCAAACGTCACAACGTAACTGGGTGGCTATAAAGGTGCACTACAGGTATCTCCGAAAGTGTCTGTTGGCTTGGCACGAATCGAGACTGGGATTTGTCACTCCGTGTAAACGGAGAGGTATCTCTAGGCCCACTCGGTAGGACATCATCATAGTTTGCACAATGTGACCAAGGAGTTGATCACGGGATGATGTGTTACGGAACGAGTAAAGAGACTTGCCGGTAACGAGATTGAATAAGGTATCGGGATACCGACGATCGAATCTCGGGCAAGTAACATACCGATTGACAAAGGGAATTGTATACAGGATTGATTGAATCCTCGACATCGTGGTTCATCCGATGAGAACATCATGGAACATGTGGGAGCCAACATGGGTATCCAGATCCCGCTGTTGGTTATTGACCGGAGAGTCGTCTCGGTCATGTCTGCATGTCTCCCGAACCCGTAGGGTCTACACACTTAACGTTCGGTGACACTAGGGTTGTAGAGATATTAGTATGCGGTAACCCGAAAGTTGTTTGGAGTCCCGGATGTGATCCCGGACGTCATGAGGAGTTCCGGAATGGTCTGGAGGTAAAGATTTATATATGGGAAGTCTTATTTTGGTCGCCGGAAAAGTTTCGCGCATTATCGGTATTGTACCGGGAGTGCCGAAAGGGTCCGGGGGTCCACCAAAGGGGTCCATCAGCCCCGGGGGGGCACATGGGCTGTAGGGGTGTGCGCCTTGGCCTTTATGGGCCAAGGGCACCAGCCCCAAGAGGCCCATGCGCCAAGAGATAAGGGAAATGAAGAGTCCTAAAGGGGGAAGGCACCTCCGAGGTGCCTTGGGGAGGATGGACTCCTCCCTGGCCGCACCCTTCCTTGGAGGAAGGGCCAAGGCTGCGCCCCCCCCCCCCCCCTCTCCCTTGGCCCTATATATAGTGGGGGGGGGAGGGCAGCAATGTTGGTGATCGTAGCATAATTTTAAAATTTTCCTACGTTCACCAAGATGCATCTATGGAGTATACTAGCAACGAGGGGAAGGGAGTGCATCTACATACCCTTGTAGATCGCGAGCGGAAGCGTTCCAATGAACGTGGATGACGGAGTCGTACTCGCCGTGATCCAAATCACCGATGACCGAGTGCCGAACGGACGGCACCTCCGCGTTCAACACACGTACGGTGCAGCGACGTCTCCTCCTTCTTGATCCAGCAAGGGGGAAGGAGAGGTTGATGGAGATCCAGCAGCACGACGGCGTGGTGGTGGATGTAGCGGTTCTCCGGCAGGGCTTCGCCGAGCTTCTGCGAGAGAGAGAGAGAGAGGTGTTGCAGGGGAGGAGGGAGGCGCCCAAGGCTGTAGGTTGCTGCCCTCCCTCCCCCCCCCTTATATAGGCCCCCTTGGGAGGAGGGGGCGGCCAAAACCCATCTAGGGTTGGGGGGCGGCGGCCAAAGGGGGAAAGGGGTTGCCTTGCCCCCCAAGGCAAGGGGGAAGTCCCCCCACCCTAGGGTTCCCAACCCTAGGCGCATGGGGGGAGGCCCATGGGGGGGCGCCCAGCCCACTAGGGGATGGTTCCCTTCCACTTTCAGCCCATGGGGCCCTCCGGGATAGGTGGCCCCACCCGGTGGACCCCCGGGACCCTTCCGGTGGTCCCGGTACAATACCGGTAACCCCCGAAACTTTCCCGGTAGCCGAAACTGGACTTCCTATATATAATTCTTCACCTCCGGACCATTCCGGAACCTCTCGTGACGTCCGGGATCTCATCCGGGACTCCGAACAACTTTCGGGTTTCCGCATACATATATCTCTACAACCCTAGCGTCACCGAACCTTAAGTGTGTAGACCCAACGGGTTCGGGAGACATGCTGACATGACCGAGACGCCTCTCCGGTCAATAACCAACAGCGGGATCTGGATACCCATGTTGGCTCCCACATGTTCCACGATGATCTCATCGGATGAACCACGATGTCGAGGATTCAGTCAATCCCGTATACAATTCCCTTTGTCAATCGGTATGTTACTTGCCCGAGATTCGATCGTCGGTATCCCAATACCTTGTTCAATCTCGTTACCGGCAAGTCTCTTTACTCGTACCGCAATGCATGATCCCGTGATTAACGCCTTAGTCACATTGAGCTCATTATGATGATGCATTACCGAGTGGGCCCAGAGATACCTCTCCGTCACACGGAGTGACAAATCCCAGTCTCGATCCGTGCCAACCCAACAGACACTTTCGGAGATACCCGTAGTGCACCTTTATAGTCACCCAGTTACGTTGTGACGTTTGGCACACCCAAAGCACTCCTACGGTATCCGGGAGTTGCACGATCTCATGGTCTAAGGAAAAGATACTTGACATTGGAAAAGCTCTAGCAAACGAAACTACACGATCTTTTATGCTATGCTTAGGATTGGGTCTTGTCCATCACATCATTCTCCTAATGATGTGATCCCGTTATCAATGACATCCAATGTCCATAGTCAGGAAACCACGACTATCTGTTGATCAACGAGCTAGTCAACTAGAGGCTTACTAGGGACACGTTGTGGTCTATGCATTCACACATGTATTACGATTTCCGGACAATACAATTATAGCATGAATAATAGACAATTACCATGAACAAACAAATATAATAATAACCATTTATTATTGCCTCTAGGGCATATTTCCAACAAGCAATACCTAAGCCCTGGCGCCTCCCTCTCCCTCCCGTGACACATCTCCCTCCTCCCGCAGCGCTTGGCGAAGCCCTGTTGGAATCCCGCTACTTCCACCACCACGCCGTCGTGCTGCTGGATCTCCATCAACCTCTCCTCCCCCCTTGCTGGATCAAGAAGGAGGAGACGTCGCTGCTCCGTATGTGTGTTGAACGCGGAGGTGCCGTCCGTTCGGCGCTAGGATCATCGGTGATTTGGATCATGACGAGTACGACTCCATCAACCCCGTTCTCTTGAACGCTTCCGCTCGCGATCTACAAGGGTATGTAGATGCACTCCTCTCTCTCGTTGCTAGATGACTCCATAGATTGATCTTGGTGATGCGTAGAAAATTTTGAATTTCTGCTACGTTCCCCAACAGCTGTACCCTACCGCCAGAGCCCGTGGCGGTAGGGGGTGTATATTTTCTGTAACGAGAAACGCCAGCGCCCCCTACCGCCACGGGCTCTGGCGGTAGGGTACAGCAGCCTACCGCCAGGGCCTGTGGCGGTAGGGTTTGGTCCCTCCTTCTCTCCTCTGTTCTTCTCCTCTGTTTTGCCCCATTTGTCGAATGTCAGCATAATATACCCAATTCTATCAAATATTAGAATGATCATCTCGCAAGCACATACATAACTCAATTCAACATAGTTCATTACATTCACGAATAACACATGTTCAAACTTATTAAAACATGACCCGGTTCGGATGACATCGGTTGAAACTAATAACTCATGCTCAACGGCACATTTTCTAAACAGGTAACATATTTCTCATACTTATCAGACGTTCAATTTGATCGTCACGCGCTTGATTACGCTTCAGTTGAAAGTCTGTGGATCCTGCCCAATGACCCAACACACCATTCGTTTCACGGAACCAAGCCCATGCAACACGGCGAGCGGGATTCTCTGACACGCCTTGTTTGATTGCCCATCCTATGACCTGGTCGGGTTTCCTCAAGTCCATCGCACGGAATTCTTCTTTGCTTGCAGTGAACGCAATCTCAACTGCCAAAGCGTGTCTGCAAGCATATTCCCGGTCTTGCAGCTCATCAAGCATCCTCTCTTTCTCCTTCACAAGCTTTCGGAAAGCTTTTTTCTCCTTAGCATCAGAAGGTTCCTTGATAAAGTGATATTTGTTGAAATCCTTCATGGCCGCATTTGCCTCATCACAACTCTTCAACCATGCTTCACATTCCTTCTTCAAGCAACGGTGTCGCTCCGCCATGATCTTCTCATACGCTATATTCATAGTCATGGATTGACTATCCATCCTACATGAATATACGGGTTTAAGATGACATAAACCAAAACATAAAATAAATTCAGTAGAGTACAACACTTGGTTACTTGATATGACATACAACACCAAGTTCTTAATGAGTTCAAATGTTAAGGGTACAAGTCATAGTAGTTCAAATGATGACCAAGCATAGGGTACATGTCATTATAGTCCAAATGACAAAGATTACATAGCCTCATGCAATTCTATGCGGCGCACGGTCCCGGGTTGCAACAAATAACATCATTTCTTTCTTTGACCCATGCCCAACGAGAAGCCCGGTTCTCGTCCGACGAGAATGGGTGGCGAACTAACCAATCAATGACCTGACTATGATTGCCCATGTCTATCTCAGCATATTCTCCCCTTGTCACACACAATGCAATTTGCATTGCAAGATCACGCCTACAATTTTTTCTGCCGTCTTGAGCTTCTTCATCTGCCTCTTCTTTTTTGTTATAAAATTTTCGGAACGGTCTTTATTGAAATAATTATATGAAAATGCCCTACACTCCGCATTCAACGCATCAATGGCTTCGATCCACAAGTTCATCTTTTCCTCAATCAATTCGCGTTCACGGTTCGCCGCCGCCTCAGCAGAAGTTTCAAAGAAAACGAACGGTGCCATCCTACATTTTGAAAAGTTGCTATTAAAGTAACTTAGCTTTAATTGCTTTCTTAAGCCTAACCCAATCCCAATTATGTACATTAAGACTAGCACTAGATCTAGGTACACAAACTATTCTACAAGCAATTCTAAGCACATCATACATAAGGAAATCACAAACATAAACCTAAATGGATCAGAGTAATTGATTTGACCACACCAAAATGATGAACTAGGGTTTGCAATCAAATGAGCAAATGCAAAGTAAACAAAGATATCAGCCAATCAAAATGAGGGGAAATGAGAAAGCCACCTTGAGTGATGAAAATGGTAAGAATCCACCGGAGAAATCTCAAACAAATGAGAGAGATTTGGGAGGCTCTTGTGCTTCAAACAAAGAGGGGGGAGAGTTGAGCTCGGTGGAGAGGTGAAGTGGCCTGAATGAGTGGTTGAGAAGGGGGAGGAAATATCCAGCCCCTCCCCACCTTATCCACCACACAGGTCCCTACCGCCAGAGGGTCTGGCAGTAGGCAAAAGGGTCAGATCCCGAAATATTTTCGAACGGGGTCAGATCCTGATTTTGTTTGCAAAAAGGGTCAAAACACGAAATTTTGCCGATGAAGCCATGACGTGCGTTGGGTTATGTACCACTCCGAAGAAAAGAAAATAATCTAAACTCTCACGAGAAGTGTATGGATGAACCCGAATACATATGAACCCATTTTAAAAAACACATTTCTAAATGCTGAAAGAAATCTAAAACAAATTGCACAGGTATGTCTCCATGTGTGTGCATAAAGTTTCACGGAAAAATAATATTTTTTGTGGTATGTGTAAAAAAACAAAAAATTATGTTGTGAAAACATTATTTAGAAGCACTGAAATTTATCCTTTTTGTGGAAACAAAACAAAATGACATTCTTTTCACAAAACTTTATGCCGCACACACACATTTGCGAACATGTCTGCGTAATATTTTCTTTTAAATTTTTTTACATTTTAAAGCGTGCTTAAAATGCATTTTTGGAAAAATGGGTGCATATGCCCATGGCTTCAGGTGGTGCCCTCTCAAACTCTCACCTGCTTCTCTGTTTTCCCATCCCCCTCTTTGTCTCTCTCAACTACCCCAATTTTCCCATCTGATGCTGGACTTGGTGTGAGATCCTCCCAGAGTCCTCACACATAGCAGTGATGTACTTCCTCCGTCTCATAATATAATAGCACCCTTTTTGACACTAAAACGATGTTATATTATGGGCTGGAGGAAGTAGTGGCAAAGTCTAGTTTTTAAAATCAATAATTATCTACAAGTAGTTTGACAACCCGTGTATTTTTTGTCAATTAATATGGACAGTATCAGTATCTCTTATAGTACCAGTTGATAACTTTTGAAAAAATAATACGTATTAAAACGTTGAGAAGTAATCCCTCCATTCCTTTTTATGTTCCTTTTTATAAGGTGTATTTGTTTTTTAATAAAATTTCAAAATATAAGGTGCATTTCTTCTAATTCTTCATAATTCCCTTGTTAGCCCTCAAAAAAGGAAAATTATCTCTAACCTGATTGTCTATATCTCTCCTTGGCAAAAGAAAGAAAATATCTCTCTCTTGATTGCATGTATCTCTTACTTTTCTAGACTAATTGATTTACTTGCCACTGAACAACAAATTTGCCAAGGGTAATTTCATCTGAACATGTCTATAATTATGTGTCTTAATCACCATGCCAAAAA
This sequence comes from Triticum aestivum, assembly GCF_018294505.1. NCBI lineage: Eukaryota > Viridiplantae > Streptophyta > Magnoliopsida > Poales > Poaceae > Triticum > Triticum aestivum. Next base: position 122,407,093 of record NC_057805.1, read on the forward strand.
TAATACAGCTTACATAAAAAAAACTGAGGGAGTATTAATGACCGACGAGTCAACAGTTTGATAACTTACATATGGCAAACTAGAAAAAATCATTGAAACATACCAACATGAGATCCGATTTCGAAAATCTCATCACAACGGATTTAATCATAAAAACAGATCTTAATCCAGCTTTTGAATATTTTCTGGTTTATCTGTATGCATGCATTGTTGCAAAGGAATGAGATAGCAAGAACCACGGGTGATGAACCATTCATGCCGCAGTTACACTAGGAAAAAGTTTTATGCATGCATTGTTGCAAAGGAATGAGATAGCAAGAACCACGGGTGATGAACCATTCATGCCGCAGTTACACTAGGAAAAAGTTTTATGCATGCATTGTTGCAAAGGAATGAGATAGCAAGAACCACGGGTGATGAACCATGCATGCCGCAGTTACACTAGGAAAAAGTGTTCGGTACTATTATTAGATTCGTAACGTTCGTCAAATATAACACTCCATTTGATAAACCAAACTGTAATTACACAACAACTGTGACCCTTAAACACCATCCTGTGATGTGGAAACGGACACTGCTTCTAGTCGACTTTCGTGAATAATTTTATCTTCACGTATCACAATTTGTGAAAGTAGGGTGACAACGACCAATCAAGCAGCCACTTTAACATGTATGAAGACCAGTCCCAACAAATCAGCTCAGCTTCATCGAAGCTATCTGGGTAGCAAGCTCCATTGCCTCCTTGACCCGAGAAGCATCACTTCCCTGCATTGCAGGATTCACAGATATTAGGCAACGACAATTAGTAGACTTTGACCAAAGGGGCTTCTCTTATAAAGATTAAACAATGCCTCACCTGGCCCTGGGCGAGACCATTCTTGCCGCCGCCTCCTTTTCCCTTGAGTGGTGCGATTGAAGGTGTAAGCCAGTCCAACACCTTGAAGCCATTGGGTGCATCCGGAGGTACGCCGGCATAAATAACAGCCTTGTTTGATGCCTCATCTGTGCTGAATACCATTATCGGCAAACCCTGGAAAAGTCGAACCCATGAGGTCACCAGCACATCCGACACAAGGAATACAACTTTAATGTTTTAATTCATACAAAAATAAATTGTTGGAGCAAGTTGGAAATTATGCTGAATCTACAGTGATTTTTACATGATGGGGATACTACTTGACAGAAATGGATTGGAGTACCCACCTTGAAACGGTTCATGGCTTTGACAACTGCTTCCCGGACAGCAGTGGTGTCAAGACCCACATCAGCATGAGTAACACAGAAGGTTTTTCCTTCAGAAAGAGCAGCTTCTGCAGCATCTATGGCAATCTTGACAGCCTTTTGGATATTTTCTTCACCCATTTTCTTCTTCGCCTTCCTAAGTTGATCCTGATATATGCAACAGCTGTAATCAGCTTTCATTTTAACTACGAACAGAATACCAAATATCATAAATACTTCTCTTTGACAAGATGCACCAAATCAACTGAAACATTTACAGACCTCCAGCTTTGAGATATTGCCTTTTAGATCAGCTTTCCTTGCAGCTGGGATAGCAGCTGCATCCAGTGTATTCTTGATGGACCCAATTTTCTGATGAAGAAACATCATTCTTAGATACGGTCTAATACAAAGCAGATCAGAAGGAAATAGCTACAAAGTACAATGGACATCATCTATTTATATAAAGGCTTAGGACATAATATTTCCAAGAAAACAAACAAAAACCACAGTAACTTCTAATGATATCCATTATCCAATTTGTCAGAGTAACACAACCATATAGCTCACAGCCTCATACTAAGAGAGACAAGCACACTTAGTACCTTCTCCAATGTGGCTCCTTCCAGTTTAGATGCCTCATTAATATCAGTATCGATAGATGATGCCAGCTTCATAGACTGGGAGGCACACTCAGCAGTAACAGCCGTTATCCTCCGAACACCTTTTGCGATACCCTCTTCAGATATGAGGGCAAATGCCGCAGCATCTCTAGTGTTTGAAATGTGTGTACCTGGTATACAAAAACTTTAGATGACATAAACACACAAATGTAGAATTACATAGAACAGAGTAGTAAATATACCTCCACACAGCTCAGTCGATATGGATAACCATTCTTTGCTTTCAGGGTTTGCAAGCAGATCTTCCACTTTGCGACCAATTGATACAACTCTTACAGGATCAGGGTAGATCTACAAAGTCCATATGCAAAACGAATTACACGAAACAACAGGTCAGGCAAACAAGGTATTAGAACATGGTATGTCAAGCTGGGTAAGAGGACGCACTTCACCAAACACAGCTCGCAGACCATTTATGCGCTTTGCGTCAGCTAATTTTATTTCTTGTGCAGATACCTCCAGCTCATCCTTTATTTGTTGGTTCACTATATACTCAATTTTTCTCAAATCTTCGGGCTGAACAGGTTTCCCTGTTATGTACCAACAGTTGAGTTGACAAGCTGAGGAAAAACATCATGTGAATACAATATAAAAAGAATCACAGCATACCATGGGAGAAATCAAATCTCAGCTTCTCTGGAAGAACAATGGAACCTTTCTGATCAACATGGTCACCAAGTACTTCCTACACTTACAATAGTGAAACCATCATGAATGCAAAAAAAAAAGTACTCCTTGTAAAATCTGAGAGGCTTGAAAACATACCCTTAGAGCAAAGTTCAGCATATGGGTACATGTGTGGTTTGGAGCAATGAGAGTACGCCGTGTGTAATCAACCTACCAAGAGTAATAGAAGTATCGCCATGTGATTTAGCAAATTTCACAGGTTAACTGATTCGGTATAAAGAAATTAATCAGTAAAGAATGTTACCTTGCATTTCACTTCATCGCCAACAGACAATGCCTTGGAGTCCGGCCCTTCCAGAAATGAACCGATATGCAGGACATAGCCAGCAAACACTTGGACATTGTTTACAGTGAAAGATCCAGATGGCCCCTCGATACTCCCAGTGTCATAGATCTATTCCAAAAATATCATATGGCATGTCAAGAGAATTCATACAATGCATGGTGCAACTCTCAACAAACATGCAGGAGAGCTGTGTATCGTTCATTAAAAAGAGGAAAAGTTTATATATACAACCCCAAACCCCACACAAGAAAGAGGTCACATGCGCTTCTTTGAAATAGAACAAGAAACGACCATGGCAGCACGGTGACTTCAAATAATTGAGAAAACATCAATGGCTGTTGAATGCAAATTGCAACGTTTGTTGTGCAATATACGGGTATTAATTTAGTCAACATTTTACTGAAAAACTTGAAGCCAGTGTATTGTACGGGCAACTTCAAAGTCCTCAACACTATTGTATACAACCGCAATGTGGTGTTTGAAATGGTGTAATGACAAAAATACTTCAAGCATATACTCCCTCCGTGCCATAATATAAAAACGCTCTTATATTATGGGACGGAGGGAGTATTTATGAGTGCTGTAGATTATTAGGATGACGTGCAACAAACAACACAGGATACCAATCAGATTTCAACCAATGGGAGGTATCACTCTTCAGGGTGCATTAATCATTTTTGGTTATGGTTACAATCAAAGAATAACTTTCAAACAGAAATTATGTGTCTACTTTACTAATGAATCAATATAGGTCAACATAATTCTGTTAAAGCTAACAAAAAATACTGTCATGTGGGGCCATTGCTACAGGAGGATACCCCATCAGACATCAGCTCAATAGTTACTATAGAAAATATCTAACTTGCAAACTAAGGTAGCTATCGAGCTGATGTCAGCTGGGGTTTCTTCCTATAGTAATGGCCCCACGTGACTTAAAACAACAGAATACCATGCTTATTCAGTAGATAAGCTGATAATTCATAGCATGATTGCAACTCTAGAGGTGATTGCAATTGGCGTTTTCATTCAACACATCAACATGACACTGTCAAACGTGAAGTTGTACCTGACCACCCTGTTCTGCATAGAAGCTTGTACTTTCCAAAACCAGACCAAAGTCTTCATCACCAGATGCAGTGGCTATGAATTCTGAGCCAGTATAGATAGCTTTCACTACACTGCTATGTACCTGCAAAATGATTTTAGGTATATCGGTCATATAACCAATATATAAGTGTTCAGCCACGGTGCAAAATATGAACACTGCAAAAACAATCAAAAGCTTGCAGCCACGTAAATTCACTACTTGAAGGTGATTTGAAGTGGGGGTTGCTTTCTAAATGTTTGGGCCAAACTAGAATGGAAATTCTACGAAATCCCAAACAGGCACTGAAATATCGGAAAGAACTGTACCTAATAGCCAAACCACAACTAGATAATCTACTCCCTCTGTTCACTTTTGTAAGTCGTTTAAGACAGCTGAAAATTGAACTGTTTTAGGTACTGTCTTAAATGTCTAAAAGGTCTTACAAAAGTGAACGGAGGGAGTAACTAATCATCTAACCTTGTGTTGGAATTTTGGGCTATCATTTGTGCTGTCAAGTCCCTGATTGCGCAGCTGCGACGTAGCATTTGCATCCAGGACAATAGATTTACCACCAGCCTGCAAGAAAAACATATAAAACAAAGTCAGAAATAAGTATGATATAAACAGACTAAAGTTGCCCAATGAATTGAGCATCACTGGCATATAAGAGATGCTAGGTTTAGTTAAATACAACATCATTAAACAACAAAGTGCAGGGATAATACTTGGATAGCATAAAAGACCACAAGCGAAGGATTAAGTTTTATATTTAAGGAGAAATGAACACAACCTTGTAGCGAGCATTCCTAGCCTTTTGCCTTGCTTCTTCCATAGAAGCATTAAAACCCTCCATGTCAACAGATAGCCCGAAGTCAACTGCCATGACCTATGAGATAGGAAACAACAACGATACCAGAAAAGACAATAAAAGCTTTATCAAGTTTAACGACATAAACATGAAAAGTATATCACTGCCAAATTAATTTGATTAAATTTACTGATGAAAACATGAAGAACAAACCTCAGTCAAATCAATTGGATAACCATAGGTGTCCCACAGAACAAATGCATCCTGAAAGAACAAATAATGGTTGCAATACATGAAGGATAGCAATATAAACTTGAAAAGTTCAGCAGGATGTAACAGAACATTGATAAACGTGACCGAAGTATGATTTAAGAGACATATTTCTATGTAGTGGACTCCGATTCTTAAAATAAGGACGAAAAAAAGAATTATTCCACATTATTGTAGAGAATATTAACAAGTTTTCCAAATAGTCGAATTCCTTAGTTTTGACATGTTTCTCAAATACGAAGGAATGAATAGAAACTAGGGAGGGAAGGCTACACACCCAAGAGGCACAGATAAACTAGCTCTCTGGCTGACAAAGCACTAATCTAACATATGATGCCTACTTTTCATACTAATTTTAGATGCAACGACTAATTGGAAAGTCTCTCATGTCTCCAGCTAATTTCTCCAATAGCCACGAGCCTCTCCACCACGGTAGGAAGAGCCCCGTCAATGCTTAGGTGCGCAGTGTTCAGAGCTGTAACCAACCTTGCAAAATAATTGTTCCAACATTCGATTGAGCTATGGATGGATGAAGGAGAACCAGATTGATAAGTGCATGGCTTGGTATAGGTCTGGGACTGAGGGGTAGAGACCTTGCCCTCATCTAACCACCGGTAAGGGTGCAAGCAGAGCGGATAGAGATGCTCAACGGATGAGTGCCTGGACATGAATATGGAGTGAACTACGACCAAATATGGTCGGCAGCAAACAATGCTCTAATCGAAAACAGAAACATAAATAATGCTCAACGGATACCACTAAACACGATAGCTCTAAGTCTAGTTAGATATATAACTGTGCCAAATATATTTTTTAGGTTGAGCGAAATGAACCTACACCTATCATTTGCCTGATTTTGATGCTAGGTGAGGAGGTTGCAATAACAGAGGTGCATGTTGGCCTAGTGAGGACCAAGCAATCACAGCAAGAGGTTCAGTGCACATCGCCTCCATCCCCTGTACTACGGGTGCTCCTCCCATTGATACTGCAACACCAGCTGCCCGGACACCGACGCATGCCGCCAGCTCCCCCTGTGTGTCCGTCGATAATTTGTGATGCCCCCCTCATCATATAGGAGGCACAGGATACAACGCGCCCGACTCCACACAAACCATAACCTGTCAACACTCATTACAACTTGATGTCCAGCTGTAAAAAATATACGAAAAACTCAACACAAGGCCCGGACCAATCTTTCTATAACCAACAAGCCCCAATTAACAGCCAGCACAGCCCATGTTAACATCCCACAGGCAGGCTTCACATCCATGTATTGTGTTTCCTCTAAAGCAAGCAATGCAACCACCAGGATCACCTGAAGCCAGCAGACAAGCTCACAAATGAGCAGGTGGGAGTCTCACCAAATAGTGTGTTGAATACTATCTGATCAAAATCCTACGAGTCGACGAGTCGTTCCGAGGTTGAGACTCATAGACTAAGCGTGACTACTCGACACTAGTCGACACTGAAGTTGTGAATCATAGACTAGTCGACACTGAAGTGTAGTCGGCCCTGGAGTTGAGACTCATAGACTAGTCTTGACTAGTCCTTGAGGACTCATAATCCATGAATCCTGGTATCCTGGTTCCGGCAGATAGTGCCTATACAATGTTAAAACCACATCCGAGAATAACTACCGATACTGTATCCGTCAGATATCCAAGTTCTGGTTCCTAACGCCATTGTTAAGGGGTTCGTCAGTTTGTTGATATTCGAACCATTTTCACCCCTGCCAGGCATTTTCATTAAAGGATAGTTAGGCTTTGAGCCATTGTTCTTAATGCGGTAAGGCGACCCAAGGCGAGCACTCACCGCCCTGACGACTAAGCGCTGCAAGGTACTGCCAGGGCGCTTGCCGAGCATCCAAGGCGGGACACCTTAAAAACAATGCTCTATGGCGTACTGGAGAGGGAGGGAAGGGCTAGATATATCCAGATTAATCCTCACTATGAAAATGGATGACAATGCAACCGCTCTAGCAAAGGATAAGAACATATTCCAAATATTTTAATATGAAATATATGCATCTTACTAATCAGGATACCTTGACTCCAACTTCATAATTTATATTATCTCCTAATTACCATCACTTGCCAATGGACCCTTTCCCCCCTTTTGTCCAATGAGATAACACAACACGTGCTCACACAACAAACAAACTATATATCTGCTTAGGTGCAAACATCTTCTAGTGAAAACAAAATAAATCAACTAATCTGGTGGTAATTCAAAACCAAAGCACTTGCCTGGCCACTAAGTACTGCCCCGCCATTCTCCTTGACAGCATCTGCAGCTTTCTTAAATCTCTCATACCCCTGAAAATTACACCAACAGCACACTCAGTTAACTGGCTGAACAGCGACCAGAAATGACAACACATATTATGATGGTTTTAAGAAAAGAATGGCCAATTAAACTTCAACTGTAAGCTTTCTTAGTCTCTATATGAAATACAATGACAATGCGCCTAGTAGGAACTACCCTTAAAATACAAACATGATAAACAGAATCATGCCCATGTAGAAACCAAATAAATTGGATTATAATTAGTCATTTCAGAGAAAAGATGAGACAATTTATCATGTATGCTAATTACTGTGATTGAACTATTGAAGTTTGCTAAGCTGCCGTAAACCAAGATCGAAACGATCATCATGGATATGTTCCTTAATGTGTAGTGTTAAAACAAGGCACTGCCTGGTTACTCAGCACAACACGTTAATATATATAAAGCCTGTAGCAGTATCGCACGAGCAAAACAGTGGTACAGAAGATACAAGGTATAAACTGGCCCAGAGTCTCCGGCAACTACAAAAACAAACTGGCTAAATTACTTTGAGACTGGCACATGTTCAGAAGGATAAAGTATGCTTCACAGAAAAGGATGAAGTATGAGAACACTGCCTAAGAGTGTGCAAAGACTCGGATTTGATTGCAATGAAATTACACCAACAAACTTCACTTGGGCTAAATTGATGTTACTGTTATGCAATACTCCAGGCAAATAATAATACCTTCGCTAGAGTGTTCTCAAAGCTTGCCTCTTCGTCCTTAATTATATCTTTAATCTTCTTTTCATTGTCTTTCAGCTCAGGAAACACATCACCCATCACTCGGACAAAAACATCTACAAGGCTGTACGAGCAAGACACAAAATAATGGTAAATCAAATGCCAGCTTCGAAAACCAAAAGATGAGAGAGAGAGAGAGATGCCAGTCGCCGGAAATATGGAGAGAGAATCAGAAACAACTTGAAAAATTGATGCAGAAGTAAAAAAAAAAAGGTTTAGTTGGACATATATAGCACTTTCCATGTAAAATTAGACCATCAATGAAATTATTGCTGGTCAACCGTCAGAATCTGACTGTACACATTCTAAGATAACAATAATTTTACAATCGTGAGAGTGATAGTTAATTAATAAATAAATATTCAAGTTATGGCAAATACAGCAGTTCCAGAACACACACTCAAGCATAGGACAGTGATGTCCAAGAATCCACGCCATCAGACCTATTAAGATAGTCATGAAAAAAAACGCCCCTAGGCATCCGCTTAAGTGTGCTTAGGTGCTAGGCAACAACAGAACGCCTAGCGCTTAATCATCCTAGGTGTGCGCTTACTCCCTCCGTCCGCGAATAAGTGTACATCTAGCTTTTGTCCTAAGCCAAAGTTTTAAAATTTTGATCAACTTTAAGGAAAAGAGTAGTAGCATATATGACATCAAATTGGTACATTATGAAACTACATTTCAAAACGAATCTAGTGATACTAATTTAGTGCCATAAATGCTGCTACTTTTCTCTATAAAATTGGTCAAAGTTTTAAAACTTTGACTTGGGAGAAAAGCTAGATGTACACTTATTCGCGGACGGAGGGAGCAGATGAGATAGGCGCCAGGCAATGGCAAAACGCACTAGCACTTTTTTTCCCTGCGAGTGAAATAACTTTCAAAACCATGCCTCATTATCAGGACCAAATGCTAGTTATTATAAAGCTTTGCTAGCAAAAAAAATGTACACATGAACCTAAAACAAAAGGCATCGCAGGAACAATGGTATTGTGCACACAAGCAAGCAGCCGACACAGATAAGTCCAGTGCCAAGTTATGCCCCACGAACCCAAACCCAAATTAAAGTAACACATAGCACATGACCCTGGGTTCATAATAAATTAACTAAAATTGTGTGTGAACATAGTTTTTTTTATTGTCATATGACATTCCTACAGTCATTCTCATAAGCCTTGCATTACATTTTTAGCCTTCTGGGTAAACAAAAAGCTATGCAAATATATCATCAAAAAGAGTGTACAGAATACAGCAGATGCAGATTACAGTTCTTACGAGCTAAAAAATCCTTGCTTTGCCATCAATTTTTGATGACCAAAGTGAACAGCACGTCTAAGTATACGCCTTAGAACATACTCCCTTCCCTCATTTCCTACAGAAAAACTCATATTAGAACAAAGAAACGTCATTGTATAATACAAAACAAAGCCCTGAAACATTGTAATTTGTAAATGCAAGAAAAATACAATAGCTCAGTAGTTGCGACAAAAAAAAAATCAGTTCTACACCATCCTCACTAGATAGGTTGACCAAGATGGTGGATCCACCAAAAACAATCCCATTAAACTGAATGAAGACAATAATATATTTTCTGCAGTTGTTCTGAACCTTTATTACCGAAATACTCCCTCCATCCCTAATTACTTGTCTTAGATTTGTCTAGATACGAATGTATCTATCTAGACACGTTTTAGTGTCGTATCTAGAAAAATCTGAGACAAGATTTTTGGGACGGAGGTAATATTATGTAGCTGCAACAAATGTGCACCATATCATATTATTTTGCAGCTATATACTCCCTCTGTTCCTAAATATATGACGTTTCGGGAGTAGATCCAACTGGTGATTTCTATTGCATAAACAGCAAGCAAGAGAGTCATTAACTGCTCACTTCATATTATATGTCATTCTGGACTACTAATTAATATTGTCTCACATCCATATCTGGCCCAATTCAACGTATCCTTGCCATATTTATTCCAAGTCTGGCCCAATTCAACATATCCTTGCCATATTTATTCCAAGTCTGGCCCAATTCAACATATCCTTGCCATATTTATTCCAACAAGCACCCATCACTTAATTACAACACCCAACCACTAGCGCCAACACTTCCACCATGCAAAAGACAGTCGAAATAAGGCTTAATTGGTATTTCACACATAAATTCATGTGACAAGAACTATAACAACTCAGGGGTCCATTTGAAATCTATAAATTTTGGTTCGCAATGAACTAAGCCCATAAAAAATTAGCAGGTATGACTTCATATTAACTAGAAGGGAAATAATGCATTTCTTCCTAAAATAGAAAATGCAAGTTAGGTCCCCAAACTAGTGATTTTGACACTTGGATACTTAAACCAAAATTAATCATTCAAGTCCAAAAAACCTAGCCTCTCGTAGAGTGACTAATCATTTTGGCTGACAATGGGTACTACAATGATCTATCTGTTCTCATTCAAATTCTTCAAAATTGGATATGATGAACTATTGGTAACTTTATGTCTACATACTTCATTTTATTCCAGTGCCACATCCATATCTTGAATAAAAAATATCTTACATATGTAACAGAAAATTTAGGAGCATAATAAGTTCAAAATAATGTCTAGTTTAAGGAACCAAAATAACATAAGCGCACAAGCTCGTTATGCTCACTTGTGGACAGATATGAAATAGAACTACTTTAACATCCTGTTGTGCAGGATGCAATGCAGCAAGCAACTTAACAAGCATTTAGGTGTATTGTTATTATTCCATCTTTTTACAGAAACTAACCATACTTATAAATGGATGGCAATCATTTTAAATCATGTATCCCCAACCAAAACAGTATGAACTCACCAGGTTGAGAACCATCAGCGATAGCAAAAGAAAGGGTTCTTATGTGATCTGCAACAACCCTATATGCCATATCAACTTTCCCAACATCATCAGATCCCACTTTACCAGAGTATGGTTGAATTCCAGCGCCTGCCAGCTGCATTCATAGTGCATACTGAATTAACAATGGATATCATTTACTTTAGGCAACAATTAATTACTGCAGAAAAATACTGTTGCCACAACTCATAAGCATAAAAGAAGCTGCAAGTGTGCACAAAATACCTTGTGGATGGCATCAAATAATGGCATGAATACGTCTGTATCGTAATTGCTCATTTTATTCTGAAGGATAGATGTTAAACGCTCGAAGCCCATTCCAGTGTCAACGTGTTTTGCTGGCAAGGATCTCAAAGTACCATCTGATTCCCTGTTGAACTGGGTATTAAAACAGCCAAATGTCAGTGCATACAACAGATAAATAAGCAAATAGGTGTGCACACATTGAACAGAGTAACTGACATTGTATTGGGATTAAAGCTTGACAATCTGGAAAGAAATGGGGAAAATAGCATGTTAACCTGAATAAACACAAGATTCCATATCTCAATACATGTAGGGTCATCATTATTCACTAATGAAGCTGCGTCACGATTGCCAATACGATCAAAATGGATCTCTGTGCATGGCCCACAAGGACCTGTGTCACCCATCTCCCAAAAATTATCCTGCTCAAAGAATACATCGTTTCAAAAAGTGTTCTTTAGTAGGGAAATTCAGTCAATAGTTAGGCCCAACAGAAACGAAGAAAGTGAAACTAATACAACATAATGTCCACAATAGATAGGAGCTCGACCAACAAACCAAGCACATCCAGGATACCTTGCAACCGAAAGGCAGAACTCTTTCATTAGGTAGATACTTCAACCATATGTTTTTCGACTCGGTATCCGGAGCGAGACCAGCTTTCTCATCACCACCAAAGTATGTTGCATAAATTCTATCAGTGGGCAATTTGTAGACCTGTACATATGAAATAGCAAACAGTATGTAGTAAGAAGGTGGCCAGTGTTTAAAATCAGTGGGAAATTTGTACATCTAAAGTTTTTGACATCATTTTCTTATTTTTGCTTGTTCGGATAGATTTATGACCAAAGTGGACCCAACTTTCAGTTAAATTTTACTGATCCATAATCTGATGTAGAAGTACAGTAGTGCATACTAACGCGCGAGCGATCAAAAGGGGGAGTGAAGGCAAGAACCCGATACCTGGGTGAGGAGCTCCCATGCATACCCGATGGCCCCCTCCTTGAAGTAGTCTCCGAAGGACCAGTTCCCGAGCATCTCGAAAAAGGTGTGGTGGTAGGTGTCCTTCCCCACGTCGTCGAGGTCGTTGTGCTTGCCGCCGGCGCGGATGCACTTCTGGGTGTTGCAGGCGCGGCTAAGGCGGCCAAGCTGCGAGTCCGGGGCGGCGGTGCCGAGGAATACGGGCTTGAACTGGTTCATCCCGGCGTTGGCGAACAAGAGCGTGGGGTCGTCGACGGGTACCACGGGGCTCGACGGCCATGGCGTGTGCGACTTGGACTTGAAGAAGTCGATGAAAACCTCCCGGACCCGGGCGGCCGTCCAATCCGACGGCACCTCCATCGGAGGGCCGACGATGGCAGTGGCGGTGGCGGCGACCGCAGATGCTCGCGACGAGGAGAGGCGGATGGCGGCGGCGGTGGCAGGCAAAACCCTAGCGTTGGGCTTGGTGATGAGGAGGAGGCGGCACGCTGTCAGGGCCGGGTGCAACATACAGAGGCTTCAGTTAATGAACGGTCAGGATGAAAGAAGGAGATATCAACGGCTCGCTTAGTTTTTTTTTCTCGAGAGACAACGGCTCGCTGATTCTGTTTACAATCCAGCGTTGACGATTAAAACGAACGAGGTGTTTGGCTACAGAAATGGTAAACGTAATCAGATCACAGCCTTTAAGGAGGTGTAATCAGTTTTTTGCAAGCTTGTTTGGTTCACATTCGGGTAAAGGAATCCATTGCCATCACCCTGCTCTTCTTGCTCGGCCCTGTTGCTCGCCGGCCGCCATCCTCCCCGTAGATGGCTTGCTCTTGCTTGACCCCAGCCAACCAGGATCTCAAACGCCGTCGGCTCCCGGTTGTCCCCGAGATCAAGCGTCGCCGGCCGCTCGGATCTTGTGCATCGCCGGCCGTCCGCGAAATCAAGCATCACCGACCGCCCCGAGATCAAGCGTCGCCGGACGCTCGGGTCTTGCGCGCCGTCGGCCGTCCTCGAGCATGTGCACTATCGGCCGCCGTTGATGTCAAGCGCCGCCAGCCCTTCCCGATCACAAGCGTCAACGGCTACCCCGATCTTGGAGGAGAGGCGGCGGCGACGGACGAGGAGGAAAGGGTCGGGAGGGGAGGAAGAAGGGATCGTGCGGGGAGAGGAGGGAACGGTACCGCAATTGCCGGTGGAGGGTGAGCCGTATCGATCAATAACTAGGTTGGACCTGTTTACGGAGGGAAGTGTTTATGGTGTGCATTAAACAAACGCAAGTAACGTTTCCCCTTTATAGCGTATAAAGGGATGACAGGTAAAAAATGCTGAAACAAACACCTCCGAAGTTTAGAGCCTCTACAACCCGACCCAGCTAAAGCCGAACCTCATTTGCAAATCATCAAATATATACAATTTACATGCAACTTAAAATCTAATCTAATTCTTTATGGGCGACCGTCCTTGTTGTCCCCTCGGTATACTTGTCAGACGGCCACGAGACCTGCGAAGTGAAGGTCCTGTCGTCGGCGAGGTACAGTAGGACATGAGACACGGACTATCCCACATGGGACACGAGGCATCGCCGTCTCTCATGCCCTACTCCTCGTCGGAGCCCGCGGCCTCGAAGTCGCCGGTGGAGATGAGGTACACGATAGACGTGGATGGGCCGGCCTCGTGGTCGGAGCCCGACCCCTACACCCTTGGAGTGTGGCGCGAGGCGACACCCACGCGACTCCGCCTCCGCAGCCTCCGCCTCGAGGGCTGTCGCGGCCACCAGCGTCGTGTGCCTCATATTGCAGGCACGCCCCGCGGTATTCGCAGATAGTTCCTGAGCCATGTCGGCGTTGATCTCCGACTAGGAGCCCGATGGCTCGGGGACGATGGGCCAACGAAGGGGTTGCGCCTCCACCCTGAGGTTGCAACACTAGGCAATGGTCACCGCTTTCGGCGAGCCTGTGGTCATGCGCCTCCAGTCCCCAGCCCTATGGATCCAACCGTCATTTGAGTGCACACAATGGATTCCCTCTAGATCGAGTCCGAGCACGGTCGGGCGCACTCCTACCAGGAGCGGCAGAGAGCCATGCGGACGGCCATCTCCTCCTCAACCTCGCATGGGACGAGGTTTCAGTCGATGGATCGGGACATCTCGAAGTCGGATCCACTTTTCGTGATGTCGAAGAAGGCCAGAATTCACCGGACATGAGCTTTGGGCGGAGAGGAGTGAAGCAGAGTGGTGGCTATGGTTTGGTCTAGAGTGCGGATAAGGATGAATATATGTGGGGTCGGGGTGGGCCATAGTGGGTCGGATCCAACATGGCGAACGTGTCGGGGCATCCCGTACCCACCCCATATGTGGACTGGGTATGGGAGGTGTCGGTCAGCCCAGACGTTTGGGCTGCGTTCAGGTTGGCCAGTTGGGCGGCTTTTTTCTGCCCGGGCAGGCCACCCGAACATTTGGGCATATATGGAGCGTCCGGATCTAGTCTGGCATCCCCGAACACATCGTCGAAAGGGGAATGACTAAGATAAAAGTTGAGCTTGTGGTCAAAAAAACAGAAAAGGCAATCTGAGCCGCCAAATTGAAGATAGATGCTACAAAATATGGTGGAGCAATATGTGTGGACATTTAGCAAAAAGGACCCTCGCTCCTTGTTAATTTGCTTCTGATGTCCTTCTCCGAACGCGATCCCCTCTGCGGCGGCGACACAGGTGGTGGAACTCCCTACCCTAACGGTGTAACATCTCCCACCTTCTCGCCAAGTCCCTCTACCTCGTTGGTGGTACGGATCCGATGCCTAGCTGTGAAACTAAGCATAGTGTTGGTGTTGTCACATCTCCGCTCTGACGGCTCCTAAGAGCATCTTTAATAGATGTTGTATATTTGGAGATGGAAAAGTAGGTGTTGTATAATTTACATCACCGGAAAGTGCTTTTACATCTTTAAAAAAGAGCCAACTCCAATAGATCATGTATATTTGGCGATGTAAAACTACTACTCTAATGGATGATGCATATTTGAATATGTAAAATGGGATACAACCGTGCGGCAGCCTACAACCACTACACAGCCGCATCATTTCGAAAACAAAACATCATATAGAGAAAAAATTCATAATTCTACAACCGAAAGTGCATCATATTAATCAGAGTTTGAAATCTTACAACAAAAGTGCATCATATCTGTTGAAAATATACCCTGGAGGCAATAATATTATATTATTATATTTCCATATTCATAATTAAGAGTTTATATCCTATGTTATAACTACTATGATCCTGGAATGTGCGATTCAGTGGAAAACTCATATGCATGTGTGGAGTGATAAACGGTAATATTAGGTTTCTAGTCTTGCCTCTAGGACTAGCTCGATGTTGTTAGTGATCATATTTCCCAGATCTTAGGACATCGTTAAGCGTAACGATAGTCCTAACACAATATTGAGAGTATGGCGTTAGAAGAATGATCATATTGAATTGACCCAAATTTGTTTGTTATACTTTGAGATAATATCGACAGAAGTCAATTGTTATAACATGGAGTGTTAACATGTGTTTTAATTCCTTAGACCATGAGAGTATCATATTCACTTCTTACCGTACGGTGGACTTTGGGTTTGCTCCAATGTGATATGTAACACGGTGATCATAACATCAACTTACAGGTTCATCGAAAAGTTTGACTAGGGACTAGATAGTTCAAGAATGGGATTTGCTCCTCCAGCAATGAAGAGATATTCTTAGGACCCTCTCGGTGTGACGACATCCATTATCGTCTGTCCAGACATAGGTGACAGTGTCACGGGGATGCCGGAACATGGCGACGACAAAGAAGAACAAAACCGGCAACGAGGAGACCAGTGTAGTGAGCGTGTGTATGACTCAAGAGGATACCGATACATCTCACCTCGGGTTTTGTAAAGTATCACGAAGCAAAGGGAACAACACATGATAACCGAAGGTTCACTCTAATGTCATTCATGTACTCATAGGGATCGATATGGATGTCCACGGTTCCGCTATCGATCATTGAACAAAAGTGTTTTGTTCATGTCTATGTTTTACCGAACCTACAGGGTCACAAGTTTAAGGTAATCATGATCTGATGAGTATTAGTAGGATGGGAGTAATAAGAAAAAGTTCATGAAATAGTTTCATTAATATTCGCAATAGTTTCGAGAGGAACCGGAAGCGTTTTGGGATCACCGGAAGAGTTCCGGAGTTTATCGGGCAATACCGGGTATTATCGATAAATAATATATAGGTATAAAATGTTTTTGGAGATGTTAAATTAATAAAAAAGGCTCTAATGATAGTTAGAAGGCTTTTATATTTAATTATATTCAACGGGCTTAATGGCAAAAAAGGTGGAAGGAGAATTGGGCCGCAAGGGCCCAATAGGAGAGGCGCCCCCTTTCCCACTTGGGGAGACCGAATTGGACAAGGGAGAGGACTCCTCCCCCTAGGACCAGCATAAGGGGAGGGGAGTCCTCCCACTAGTGTGGCACCCCCTCCTTCCCCCTCAACCTATATATACTAGAGGTATTGGCACCTTTTGAACACACAAGTTTTGGAGCCTCCTCTAGTTCTCTAGTTCTACTTCAAGTTGGTCCTAGTTGATCAATTAGAGCTAGACCTAGATCCTTTAATCCTCATAATTAGAAGCCCAGTGCGGTTCTAATCTCCTCCCTCTAATTCTTCGGTGATGATTAGCTTTGGACGGTGAAGCGCTGCTGGATCATGAAGACCGTACGCTGCAACTCGTATAGAGGTTGTGCTTTCGGTCTTCCGTTTGAGGGATTGCTCATGGGTGGTTCGCGGGATCGTTCATCTACGGTTCGAGGGACTCCAAGTAGAATCTACACCGACTCGTCTTCTTCCGCCGCAACTCAGAGTCGGTAACAATCTGATCCAAACCGTTTATCGCATCTTCATAGTGTTCCTAGGTGATCGTAGGGCGGTTTTTTTGTTTCCTACTATGTTTCCCAATAGTGGCATCATGAGCGGTTATATGAGTAGGTGCAGGTTTCGATCTAGATCACATATGGATGTGAGGGTTTGATGTTCTTTATATGCTTCCCACGAGTGATTATTCGATTTAGTTCATTGACGGCATGATAGCTCGGATCCCAACAAACACCACAAAGATTACATCGAATAGACCTCCGAAGAGATCATTGCATTGAAGATCAAGAGAGAGAGAGAGAGAGAGATCTAGCTACTGCTATGGACCCGAAGGTCATGTGGGAACTACTCACACGTCATCATGGAAGCAACAAGGTAGATGAATATGGCCTTCGTGATTGATTCCCCCTCCGGCAGAGTACCAGAGGAGGCCTCCATATGGGATCGCAAAAGAACAGAGGCTTGTGGCGGCTATAAAATTGTTTTGGATCTCGCTCTAGGAGTTTCCAGATATTTCCGAATTTATAACACTGGAATTAGGTCAGATGGACCTTTATGGCGCCCACTAGCTCGGGTGGCCCACCGGGGGGCGTGTGAGCTTGTGGCTCTCTCATGGATCTTATGGCCTCCCCCGAAGCTTCCAGGGTCTCTTCTAGTCCATAAAAAATCACCTCAAAGTTTCAACGTGTTTGGACTTTGTTTTGGTATGGTTTTTCTACGAAACAAAGAAATAGGCAAAAATAGGAACTGGCACTGGGCACTGAGTTAATAGGTTAGTTCCCAAAAATGATATAAAATGGCATATAAAGCATACAATATTGATAATATAATAGCATGAAACAATCAAAAAATTCTAGATACTTTGGAGACATATCAATCAGCAACAGGGTACTGCTCCGAGAACAGATCCTATCGCGAAGAACAAACACTGAGAAGAAGGCAATTCAATACATGGCAAGTGAAACAATACGATGAATGATCATGACATGGCAACATATTGTTGATTGAGCTAGTGCAATTAGCAACATGATTAAATGAAGTTGATTTGAACCAAAGATTCAAATTCAAACTCCAAATGAAGCATTTCAAATGCCCTTCAATTAATTTGACTTGATTAGTGTGTATAAGTTGTTTTTACATGCATGAAAAGTATACACGTGGAAAGATTGGATTTTTTTTGATGATTTTTCATATATAAATTATGTTCATCTGTGTTGCGATGATTTTCTATGAATTTTTGAAATTTATACTATTTTTGGAATTTATTAAATGTTGGAAATATGCCCTAGAGGCAATAATATTTTTATTATTATATTTCCATATTCATAATTAAAAGTTTATATTTCATGTTATAAGTGATACGATCCTGGAATGTGCGATTAAGTGGAAACCTCATATGCATGTGTGAAATGATGAGTGGTTAAATAAAAGATTCATAGTCTTGCCTCTGAGACTAGCTCAAGTGCTCTTGGTGATCGTGTTTTCCGGATCTTAGGATATCATTAAGTGTAATGATGATCCTAAAACAACATTGGGATTATGCCGTTAGAAGAACGATCATATTGAATCCACCCAATCTTATTTGTTATGAATTGAGTTAATATCGCCTGCATTCAATTGTAATAACACAAAGTGTTAACATGTGAAATTGCTCCTTAGACCATGAGAGTATCGTGGTCACTTCTTACCGTACAGTGGGCTTTGGGGTTGCTCAAACGTCACCTGTAACACGGTGATCATAATGACAACTTACAGGTTCACCGGAAAGTTTGACAAGTGGCCAGATAGCTTGAGAGTGGGATTTGCTCCTCCGACGATGGAGAGATATTCTTAGGGCCCTCTTGGTGTGATGCATCGATCATCATCTAGCCAGACACACGTGACTTCATCACGGGGATGCCATAACCCAAAGAGAAAGAAGAACAAAACCGATGATGAGGATTTTGATGAGTCCAAATTATGTGATTATTTTGCTAATATTTTTGTGCCTACTCGGTAGGCTTCATGGAATTTTATCGCATTCGCGCACTTCTTTTTGTCATTTTCCTCAGATAAAGCTTTTTAAACCAAATATTATTATACATAAGAAATCTCATAAAATGGTAGTGGAATCACGCAATTAAAGTGATAATCACCTACCATAAGAGAAAGAAGTAAAATGGGCAAAGAAGCAGTCGCCGCAGGAGATCCAGAGCAAAATACGACATTCCATACGACCGCACCCGCCCGTATGTGCGATCGTATGGAGTGCCATCGCCGCCGCTAGCTCAACTATATTCGCCTAGTGAAGACGGATCATGGATCAGACGCCTTAGAGACACCAGAAACTCATCCAGAAGCAGGAACCCTAGACGCCGGAGTGATCGAGAGGGAGGAACCAGCAAGAGGAGGTTGCCGCCTCCACCATCCTCATCAATAAGGCTACAACACCATCCCACTATCATCATCATCACCCACCTTCTCCCCTATTGTAATATCAAGAACCCTAGAGGAAGAACTTGTGTATTACATGTGCGATTTATTCATGATTTCCATCTTCGGTGGTGTGATGTTCGTTGCCTTCATGTGTGAGTAGTTCTTTTAGTTCTTGGGGACATGGAGGAAACCTAGTGTGCGATAGATCGATTGATATTAGGATTTGATATCCTCTTTGCATGTTTATGTTAATAATCTTCTTGATGTTGGGTGAAGTCGACCATACAACGTATGCCAATTTTGGACGGAAGGTTATTACTGTTGGCGAACCGTGTGGTTGGCGAGGTGGGTGAGTGACAGACCCCATCTCCCTTCGTAGCGGATCGTTGCAACAGGAGGTAAAATAGAAACCACCTTGGCTACGTTCATGGGGACATATTTCCCCTTAATTACCGTTTGATAACCATAGTGGGGAAGAACGGTGGTGGCGTATGTGATACGGAGCTGCCGCGTGTATGCACGTATCTGAACAAGCTCTGCCCACAAAGAGAAACATGTAAAAGTGGCTTAGGAATCTAAAGTAGCGTTGTGCTTAGGCACCGCTATAGATGCACACTAGTGGGGATTTCGTACTCCCTGGGAACGCTTTAATCCTATCTTTCTCCAGCTCTTTAAATCACTATTCTAGTAATTCGCTTTTACTTATTTACCTTTGCACCTTCAACATTATGTTTCCTTCACGTTACCACTGCTTTGGAGAACTAACAGCTTGCAAACACTCTATTCACATCATTGGAGAGATGAAAAGATTGATTCATGTGCTCCCTGTGGGAGCATTATTTGTCAAGCATGGAACCTAAATAAGTTAGGCTCAACTAAGTGCACCAAGAACTTATGCTAAGCAATATAAACAACTAAGTGATAGCAAGATATATAACATGAAACACTATGGCTATCACAAAAAGGGAATAACTAAAGGACTCGGGTAAGTGATAACCGAGGCACGCAGAGACAACGATGTATCCCAAAGTTCACACCCTTACGGATGCTAATCTCCGTTTGGAGCGGTGTGAAGGCACAATGCTCCCTAAAATGCCACTAGGGCCACCGTGATCTCCTCAAGCCTTTGCACAATGCAAGGTGCCATGATTCCACTAAGGGACCCTTGAGGTCGGTCACCGAACCCGTACAAATGACAACCCTTGGGGGCAGTCACCAACCCTTACAGTTTGCTCGGGGCAATCTCCACAACCAAATTGGAGACCCGGACGCTTGTCCGGAGCTTTATACCACAATGATTGAGCTCCGCGACACCACCAGTCGTCTAGGGAGTCCAAGCAACTGAGAGGCACAAGCTCTAGGTTGTCCAAACACCCAAGAGTAATAAGCTTCTCAACTTTCACTTCCACGTATCATCGTGGAGAACTCAAACCGGTGCACCAAATGCAATGGCAAGGGCACACAGAGTGCTCAAGTCCTTCTCTCCCAAATCCCACCACAAAAACATATGTCATGGAGGAATATGAGAGGAAGAACAAAAGAGGAGAACAACAAAGAACTCCAAAATCTACATCCACAAGGTTCCCCTCACTTACACGAGAAAATTATTAGTGAAAATATAGATCTAGGTATCCTCTCTCTCTCCTTTACCTAAAAAAGAATCAAGAATCATAGGAGGAATTGAGAGTTAGCAAACTCCAAGAGGTCAACAATGGTGGGGGGAAACTTGCAAAAGGTTTAGGGTTGAAGTTGGAAGAAGGGGGTATAAATACCCCCAAGAAAAAATGTCGACGTTGCACACAGCCACCATCCCGGGCACCCGGACAAAAGGGGTCCGGGTGCCTGGACACACCCGGAGAAAAGCCTCTTAACCCTGGGCGCCCAGACACAAAGGGAAGCAACACGGCACCCGGGGTCGGCCGAGAGGAGGCAGGGGGCCGGGCACCCGGGGGTGGCAGAGAAGTGCGTGAATCGATAAACTCAAAACGGTCATAAATTTTGCAAACGAATTTCGATTCCAACAAGTTTGTTGGAAAGCTAACGACAAGGGCTAACACAAGCCTGATAGAAATTTTAAGAACTAGCAATGGAGAAAATAACCATAATATAATGGTGAGAAACCTTCCTCAAATAAGACCGGTAAAATCTCAAACACCAAAAGCGCAATAGAAGATGCAAAGGAAATCGTTTTTCGATGAACTAGAGCTTGTAAAGACACAAGCTCTAAAACTTCACAAAGAGAAAAGCCAAACAATAACCAAGAAAGATGATGCCAAGCATGCAAATGTTTGAGCTCTCTACGAACGATACGAACAAGCTACTCACTCGAGAGCCCCCCTTGATAGTACGACTATCAATCCTATAATTCGGTCTACCAACTAACACCATGAGACCGGTAAAATAGAAAACCTATCAAGGACAAACATTTTCCTTGCGCATAATCCATTTGAGCTAGATGATAACGATCTTGACCTTCTCAAGTTAGACCACCTTTCTTGATTGCGCCGGCTCGATGTATACTAGTGAATTGCTCCCCCATACTCTACTATGGGTGAGCCTCTCTTAGGCACATCTTCACAAGTCCATCATCGCCAGAATGGATGGAAAACTTCAAAATGTGATCACTTCGTGATGCTCCACTTGAACTTGCACAACTCAACCTTGATGACAATCACCACTTGATGTCATCCTCCATGTGTTATATAAGATCTTCCTCTTGATACAAGCCCATGAAAAAAAACTAACCCCACATAGAACCACCACACAAATAGATCATGGGTTAGTTCACAAAGCGTAATGGACAATGTTTACCATATTGTGAGATCATTTGATCCCACTCGGTACATCTTCTGCGCTTTGTGTATTGATCAACTTGAATCCACTCTTTGTACTTTGACTTGATCAACCATGTATCCAATCTTCTCTCTTCGTAAAGATGATGTCTTGAAGGTAAACATGAATGTTCACACAATCTTCTTCTTCAAGACATACTTGCAACGGGCTCAACACTAATATGACCGATCTTTGGATTACGCCTCGAATAGAACCTTGGTCAACACAAAATCTCCTTCTAATAACCTTGAAACCAACAAATGGTCTTCAAGTAATGCCCATGGACGAGCCCTTCAAATCTATAACTCAAGGTAACCATTACTCCATAGGGATTGTCATCAATTACCAAAACCAAACATATTGGAACCATGCTCCTTCACATAGAGTCAACGACATCGCCACAAAGATAAGGCAGAATAGGCGACAGGTTGGGTAGCTCTGGTCTGGAGGAACTCCGCGAGGTCTAGGGTCTCCCAGTTGGGCCCCAGTGCTGTTGTACATGAGAATAGAATGTGAGTCCTGGTCTCTGGTACCGCGCACAAGGGGCACATGCCATCACCCGGGCCATGCCGCTTAAGCATTTCGGTCCCCAAAGGGATGTGTGATGACCCACAAGTATAGGGGATCTATCGTAGTCCTTTCGATAAGTAAGAGTGTCGAACCCAACGAGGAGCAGAAGGAAATGACAAGCGGTTTTCAGTAAGGTATTCTCTGCAAGCACTGAAATTATCGGTAACAGATAGTTTTGTGATAAGGTAATTTGTAACGGGTGGCAAGTAACAAAAGTAAACAAGGTGCAGCAAGATGGCCCAATCCTTTTTGTAGCAAAGGACAAGCCTGGACAAACTCTTATATAAAGGAAAACACTCCCTAGAACACATGGGAATTATCGTCAAGCTAGTTTTCATCATGCTCATATGATTTGCGTTCGTTACTTTGATAATTTGATATGTGGGTGGACCGATGTTTGGGTACTGCCCTTCCTTGGACAAGCATCCCACTTATGATTAACCCCTCTTGCAAGCATCCGCAACTACAAAAGAAGTATTAAGGTAAACCTAACCATAGCATGAAACATATGAATCCAAATCAGCCCCTTACGAAGCAACGCATAAACTAGGGTTTAAGCTTCTGTCACTCTAGCAACCCATCATCTACTTATTACTTCCCAATGCCTTCCCCTAGGTCCAAACAATGGTGAAGTGTCATGTAGTCGACGTTCACATAACACCACTAGATGAAAGACAATATACATCTCATCAAAATATCGAACGAATACCAAATTCACATGACTACTTATAGCAAGACTTCTCCCATGTCCTCAGGAGCAAACGTAACTACTCACAAATCACATTTATGTTCATAATCAGAGGGATATTAATATGCATAAAGGATCTGAACATATGATCTTCCACCAAATAAACCAACTAGCATCAACTACAAGGAGTAATCAACACTACTAGCAACCCAGAGGTACCAATCTGAGGTTTGGAGACAAAGATTGGATACAAGAGATGAACTAGGGTTTGAGATGAGATGGTGCTGGTGAAGATGTTGATGGAGATTGACCCCCTCCTGATGAGAGGATCGATGGTGATGACGATGGTGATGATTTCCCCCTCCCGCAGGGATGTTTCCCCGGCAGAACAGCTCCGCCGGAGCCCTAGATTGGTTTTGCCAGGTTCCGCCTCGAGACGGCGGCGCTTCGTCCCGAAAGCTTCCTTCTGATTTTTTCCAGGGAAAAAGACTTCATATAGCAAAAGATGGGCACCGGAGGCCTGCCGGGGGGCCCACTGTTGGGAATCGTAGCATAATTTTAAAATTTTCCTACGCTCACCAAGATGCATCTATGGAGTCTACTAGCAACGAGGGGAAAGGAGTGCATCTACATACCCGTGTAGATCGCGAGCGGAAGCGTTCCAATGAACGTGGATGACGGAGTCGTACTCGCCGTGATCCAAATCACCGATGACCGAGTGCCGAACGGACGGCACCTCCGCGTTCAACACACGTACGGTGCAGCGACGTCTCCTCCTTCTTGATCCAGCAAGGGGGAAGGAGAGGTTGATGGAGATCCAGCAGCACGACGGCGTGGTGGTGGATGTAGCGGGTCTCGGCAGGGCTTCGCCGAGCTTCTGCGAGACGGAGAGGTGTAACAGGGGGAGAGGGAGGCGCCCAAGGCTGTAGGTGGCTACCCTCCCTCCCCCCCTTTATATAGGCCCCCTGGGGGGGCGCCGGCCCTAGAGATGAGATATCATGGGGGGGCGGCGGCCAAAGGGGGGAAGGGGTTGCCTTGCCCCCCAAGGCAAGGGGGAACCCCCCTAGGGTTCCCAACCCTAGGCGCATGGGGGGAGGCCCAAGGGGGGCGCCCCAGCCCACTAAGGGCTGGTTCCCTTCCACTTTCAGCCCACGGGGCCCTCCGGGATAGGTGGCCCCACCCGGTGGACCCCCGGGACCCTTCCGGTGGTCCCGGTACAATACCGGTAACCCCCGAAACTTTCCCGGTGGCCAAAACTTGACTTCCTATATATAATTCCTCACCTCCGGACCATTCCAGAACCTCTCGTGACGTCCGGGATCTCATCCGGGACTCCGAACAACTTTCGGGTTTCCGCATACATATATCTCTACAACCCTAGCGTCACCGAACCTTAAGTGTGTAGACCCTACGGGTTCGGGAGACATGCAGACATGACCGAGACGCCTCTCCGGTCAATAACCAACAGCGGGATCTGGATACCCATGTTGGCTCCCACATGTTCCATGATGATCTCATCGGATGAACCACGGTGTCGAGGATTCAATCAATCCCGTATGCAATTCCCTTTGTCAATCGGTATGTTACTTGCCCGAGATTCGATCGTCGGTATCCCAATACCTTGTTCAATCTCGTTACCGGCAAGTCTCATTACTCGTACCGCAATGCATGATCCCGTGACTAACGCCTTAGTCACATTGAGCTCATTATGATGATGCATTACCGAGTGGGCCCAGAGATACCTCTCCGTCACACGGAGTGACAAATCCCAGTCTCGATCCGTGCCAACCCAACAGACACTTTCGGAGATACCCGTAGTGCACCTTTATAGTCACCCAGTTACGTTGTGACATTTGGCACACCCAAAGCACACCTACGGTATCCGGGAGTTGCACGATCTCATGGTCTAAGGAAAAGATACTTGACATTGGAAAAGCTCTAGCAAACGAAACTACACGATCTTTTATGCTATGCTTAGGATTGGGTCTTGTCTATCACATCATTCTCCTAATGATGTGATCCCGTTATCAATGACATCCAATGTCCATAGTCAGGAAACCATGACTATCTGTTGATCAACGAGCTAGTCAACTAGAGGCTCACTAGGGACACGTTGTGGTCTATGCATTCACACATGTATTACGATTTCCGGACAATACAATTATAGCATGAATAATAGACTATTATCATGAACAAAGAAATATAATAATAACCATTTATTATTGCCTCTAGGGCATATTTCCAACAGTATCCCACTTGCACTAGAGTCAATAATCTAGTTACATTGTGATGAATCGAACACCCATTGCGTCCTGGTGTTGATCATGTTTTGCCCTAGGGAGAGGTTTAGTCAACGGATCTGCTACATTCAGGTCCGTATGTACTTTACAAATATCCATGTCTCCATTTTGAACACTTTTACGAATGGAGTTGAAGCGACGCTTGATATGCCTGGTCTTCCTGTGAAATCTGGGCTCCTTCGCAAGGGCAATAGCTCCAGTGTTGTCACAGAAGAGAGTCATCGGGCCCGACGCATTGGAAATCACCCCTAGGTCGGTAATGAACTCCTTCATCCAGACTGCTTCCTGCGCTGCCTCTGAGGCTGCCATGTACTCCGCTTCACATGTAGATCCCGCCACGATGCTTTGCTTGCAACTGCACCAGCTTACTGCTCCTCCATTCAGAATATACACGTATCCGGTTTGTGACTTCGAGACATCCAGATCTGTGTCGAAGTTAGCGTCGACGTAACCCTTTACGACGAGCTCTTCGTCACCTCCATAAACGAGAAACATATCCTTAGTCCTCTTCAGGTACTTCAGGATATTCTTGACCGCTGTCCAGTGTTCCATGCCGGGATTACTTTGGTACCTTCCTACCAAACTTACGGCAAGGTTTACATCAGGTCTGGTACACAGCATGGCATACATAATAGACCCTATGGCCGAGGCATAGGGGATGACACTCATATTTTCTATATCTTCTGCCGTGGTCTAGCATTGAGCCTTGCTCAATTGCACACCTTGCAATACAGGCAAGAACCCCTTCTTGGACTGATCCATACTGAACTTCTTCAATATCTTGTCAAGGTATGTACTCTGTGAAAGACCAATGAGGCGTCTTGATCTATCTCTATAGATCTTGATGCCTAATATATAAGCAGCTTCTCCAAGGTCCTTCATTGAAAAACACTTATTCAAATAGGCCTTTATACTTTCCAAGAATTCTATATCATTTCCCATCAATAATATGTCATCCACATATAATATGAGAAATGCTACAGAGCTCCCACTCACTTTCTTGTAAACACGGGCTTCTCCATAAGTCTGTGTAAACCCAAACGCTTTGATCATCTCATCAAAGCGAATGTTCCAACTCCGAGATGCTTGCACCAGCCCATAGATTGAGCGCTGGAGCTTGCATACTTTGTTAGCATTCTTAGGATCGACAAAACCTTCCGGCCGCATCATATACAACTCTTCCTTAAGGAAGCCGTTAAGGAATGCCGTTTTGACGTCCATCTGCCATATCTCATAATCATAGTATGCGGCAATTGCTAACATGATTCGGACGGACTTCAGCTTCGCTACGGGTGAGAAAGTCTCATCGTAGTCAACCCCTTGAACTTGTCGATAACCCTTAGCGACAAGTCGAGCTTTGTAGATGGTCACATTACCATCTGCGTCCGTCTTCTTCTTAAAGATCCATTTGTTTTCTATGGCTCGCCGCTCATCGGGCAAGTCAGTCAAAGTCCATACTTTGTTTTCATACATGGATCCTATCTTGGATTTCATGGCTTCTAGCCATTTGTCGGAATCCGGGCCCGCCATCGCTTCTTCATAGTTCGAAGGTTCACCGTTGTCTAACAACATGATTTCCAGGACAGGGTTACCGTACCACTCTGGTGCGGAACGCGTCCTTGTGGACCTACGAAGTTCGGTAACTTGATCCGAAGCTTCATGATCATCATCATTAACTTCCTCCCCAGTCGGTGTAGGCACCACAGGAACATTTTCCCGCG
Organism: Triticum aestivum; assembly: GCF_018294505.1. Taxonomy (NCBI): domain Eukaryota; kingdom Viridiplantae; phylum Streptophyta; class Magnoliopsida; order Poales; family Poaceae; genus Triticum; species Triticum aestivum. Next base: position 122,434,737 of record NC_057805.1, read on the forward strand.
CTGCGCTACTTTCCGGTTCGGAAGGGGTGACTATCACCTCATCAAGTTCCACTTTCCTCCCACTCAATTCTTTCGAGAGAAACTCCTTCTCCAGAAAGGACCCGTTCTTGGCAACGAAGATCTTGCCTTCGGATCTGAGGTAGAAGGTATACCCAATAGTTTCCTTAGGGTATCCTATGAAGACGCATTTTTCCGATTTGGGTTCGAGCTTTTCAGGTTGAAGTTTCTTGACATAAGCATCGCATCCCCAAACTTTTAGAAACGACAGCTTAGGTTTCTTCCCAAACCATAATTCATACGGTGTCGTCTCAACGGATTTAGACGGTGCCCTATTTAAAGTGAATGCGGCAGTCTCTAAAGCATAACCCCAAAATGAAAGCGGTAAATCGGTAAGAGACATCATAGATCGCACCATATCCAATAGAGTGCGATTACGACGTTCGGACACACCATTTCTCTGAGGTGTTCCAGGCGGCGTGAGTTGTGAAACTATTCCACATTTCCTTAAGTGTGTACCAAATTCGTGACTTAAATATTCTCCTCCACGATCTGATCGTAAGAATTTTATTTTCCTGTCACGTTGATTCTGGACTTCACTCTGAAATTCCTTGAACTTTTCAAAGGTTTCAGACTTGTGTTTCATTAGGTAGACATACCCATATCTACTTAAATCATCAGTGAGAGTGAGAACATAACGATATCCTCCGCGAGCCTCAACACTCATTGGACCGCACACATCGGTATGTATGATTTCCAATAAGTTGGTTGCTCGCTCCATTGTTCCGGAGAACGGAGTCTTGGTCATCTTACCCATGAGGCATGGTTCGCACGTGTCAAATGATTCGTAATCAAGAGACTCCAAAAGTCCATCTGTATGGAGCTTCTTCATGCGCTTGACACCAATGTGACCAAGGCGGCAGTGCCACAAGTATGTGGGACTATCGTTATCAACTTTACATCTTTTGGTATTTACACTATGAACATGTGTAACATCACGTTCGAGATTCATCAAAAATAAACCATTGACCAGCGGGGCATGACCATAAAACATATATCTCAAATAAATAGAACAACCATTATTCTCGGATTTAAATGAGTAGCCATCTCGAATTAAACGAGATCCAGATACAATGTTCATGCTCAAAGCTGGCACTAAATAACAATTATTGAGGTTTAAAACTAATCCCGTGGGTAGATGCAGAGGTAGCGTGCCGACGGCGATCACATCGACCTTGGAACCATTCCCGACGCGCATCGTCACCTCGTCCTTCGCCAGTCTCCGTTTATTCCGTAGTTCCTATTTTGAGTTACAAATATGAGCAACCGCACCGGTATCAAATACCCAGGAGCTACTATGAGTACTGGTAAGGTACACATCAATTACATGTATATCACATATACCTTTGGTGTTGCCGGCCTTCTTCTTGTCCGCTAAGTATTTGGGGCAGTTCCGCTTCCAGTGACCACTTCCCTTGCAATAAAAGCACTCAGTCTCGGGCTTGGGTCCATACTTTGACTTCTTCCCAGTAACTGGTTTACCGGGCGCGGCAACTCCCTTTCCGTCCTTCTTGAAGTTCTTCTTACCCTTTCCCTTCTTGAACTCAGTGGTTTTATTCACCATCAACACTTGATGTTCTTTTCTGATCTCCCCTTCCGCTGATTTCAGCATTGAATATACCTCGGGAATGGTCTTTTCCATCCCCTGCATATTGTAGTTCATCACAAAGCTCTTGTAGCTTGGTGGAAGCGACTGGAGGATTCTGTCAATGACCGCGTCATCCGGGAGATTAACTCCCAGCTGAGACAAGCGGTTGTGCAACCCAGACATTCTGAGTATGTGCTCACTAACAGAACTGTTCTCCTCCATTTTGCAGTTGAAGAACTTCTCGGAGACATCATATCTCTCGACCCGGGCATGAGCTTGAAAAACTAATTTCAGCTCCTCGAACATCTCATATGCTCCATGTTTCTCAAAACGCTTTTGGAGACCCGGTTCTAGGCTGTAAAGCATGCCGCACTGAACGAGGGAGTAATCATCAGCACGTGATTGCCAAGCGTTCATAACGTCTTGGTTCTGTGGGATTGGTGCATCACCTAGCGGTGCTTCTAAGACATAATCTTTCTTGGCTACTATGAGGATGAGCCTCAGGTTCCGGACCCAGTCCGTATAGTTGCTGCCAACATCTTTCAGCTTGGTTTTCTCTAGGAACGCGTTGAAATTGAGGACAACGTTGGCCATTTGATCTACAAGACATAGTGTAAAGATTTTAGACTAAGTTCATGATAATTGAGTTCATATAATCGAATTATTTAATGAACTCCCACTCAGATAGACATCCCTCTAGTCATCTAAGTGAAACATGATCCGAGTTTAACTAGGCCGTGTCCGATCATCACGTGAGACGGACTAGTCAAGATCGGTGAACATCTCCATGTTGATCGTATCTTCTATACGACTCATGCTCGACCTTTCGGTCCTCCGTGTTCCGAGGCCATGTCTGTACATGCTAGGCTCGTCAAGTCAACCTAAGTGTATTGCGTGTGTTCCGAGGCCATGTCTGTACATGCTAGGCTCGTCAACACCCGTTGTATTCGAACGTTAGAATCTATCACACCCGATCATCACGTGGTGCTTCGAAACAACGAACCTTTGCAACGGTGCACAGTTAGGGTGAACACTTTCTTGAAATTATTATAAGGGATCATCTTACTTACTACCGTCGTTCTAAGCAAATAAGATGCAAAAACATGATAAACATCACATGCAATCAAATAGTGACATGATATGGCCAATATCATCATGCTCCTTTGATCTCCATCTTCGGGGCACCATGATCATCTTCGTCACCGGCATGACACCATGATCTCCATCATCATGATCTCCATCATTGTGTCTTCATGAAGTCGTCACGCCAACGATTACTTCTACTTCTATGGCTAACGCGTTTAGCAACAAAGTAAAGTAATTTACATGGCGTTATTCAATGACACGCAGGTCATGCAAAATAATAAAGACAACTCCTATGGCTCCTGCCGGTTGTCATACTCATCGACATGCAAGTCGTGATTCCTATTACAAGAATATGATCAATCTCATACATCACATATATCATTCATCACATTTTCTGGCCATATCACATCACAAAGCACTTGCTGCAAAAACAAGTTAGACGTCCTCTAATTGTTGTTGCAAGTTTTACGTGGTTTGTAGGTTTCTAGCAAGAACGTTTTCTTACCTACGTATGACCACAACGTGATTTGCCAATTTCTATTTACCCTTCATAAGGACCCTTTTCATCGAATCCGTTCCGACTAAAGTAGGAGAGACAGACACCCGCTAGCCACCTTATGCAACTAGTGCATGTCAATTGGTGGAACCTGTCTCACGTAAGCGTACGTGTAAGGTCGGTCCGGGCCGCTTCATCCTACAATGCCGCCGAAATAAGAAAAGACTAGTAGCGGCAAGAAGAATTGGCAAACTCAACGCCCACAACTGCTTTGTGTTCTACTCGTGCATAGTAACTACGCATAGGCCTGGCTCATGATGCCACTGTTGGGAATCGTAGCATAATTTTAAAATTTTCCTACGCTCACCAAGATGCATCTATGGAGTCTACTAGCAACGAGGGGAAAGGAGTGCATCTACATACCCGTGTAGATCGCGAGCGGAAGCGTTCCAATGAACGTGGATGACGGAGTCGTACTCGCCGTGATCCAAATCACCGATGACCGAGTGCCGAACGGACGGCACCTCCGCGTTCAACACACGTACGGTGCAGCGACGTCTCCTCCTTCTTGATCCAACAAGGGGGAAGGAGAGGTTGATGGAGATCCAGCAGCACGACGGCGTGGTGGTGGATGTAGCGGGTCTCGGCAGGGCTTCGCCGAGCTTCTGCGAGACGGAGAGGTGTAACAGGGGGAGAGGGAGGCGCCCAAGGCTGTAGGTGGCTGCCCTCCCTGCCCCCTTTATATAGGCCCCCTGGGGGGCGCCGGCCCTAGATATGAGATCTCATCGGGAGGCGGCGGCCAAAGGGGGGAAGGGGTTGCCTTGCCCCCCAAGGCAAGGGGGAACCCCCCACCCTAGGGTTCCCAACCCTAGGCGCATGGGGGGAGGCCCAAGGGGGGCGCCCCAGCCCACTAAGGGCTGGTTCCCTTGCACTTTCAGCCCACGGGGCCCTCCGGGATAGGTGGCCCCACCCGGTGGACCCCCGGGACCCTTCCGGTGGTCCCGGTACAATACCGGTAACCCCCGAAACTTTCCCGGTGGCCGAAACTTGACTTCCTATATATAATTCTTCACCTCCGGACCATTCCGGAACCTCTCGTGACGTCCGGGATCTCATCCGGGGCTCTGAACAACTTTCGGGTTTCCGCATACATATATCTCTACAACCCTAGCGTCACCGAACCTTAAGTGTGTAGACCCTACGGGTTCGGGAGACATGCAGACATGACCGAGACGCCTCTCCGGTCAATAACCAACAGCGGGATCTGGATACCCATGTTGGCTCCCACATGTTCCACGATGATCTCATCGGATGAACCACGGTGTCGAGGATTCAATCAATCCCGTATGCAATTCCCTTTGTCAATCGGTATGTTACTTGCCCGAGATTCGATCGTCGGTATCCCAATACCTTGTTCAATCTCGTTACCGGCAAGTCTCTTTACTCGTACCGCAATGCATGATCCCGTGACTAACGCCTTAGTCACATTGAGCTCATTATGATGATGCATTACCGAGTGGGCCCAGAGATACCTCTCCGTCACACGGAGTGACAAATCCCAGTCTCGATCCGTGCCAACCCAACAGACACTTTCGGAGATACCCGTAGTGCACCTTTATAGTCACCCAGTTACGTTGTGACGTTTGGCACACCCAAAGCACTCCTACGGTATCCGGGAGTTGCACGATCTCATGGTCTAAGGAAAAGATACTTGACATTGGAAAAGCTCTAGCAAACGAAACTACACGATCTTTTATGCTATGCTTAGGATTGGGTCTTGTCCATCACATCATTATCCTAATGATGTGATCCCGTTATCAATGACATCCAATGTCCATAGTCAGGAAACCATGACTATCTGTTGATCAACGAGCTAGTCAACTAGAGGCTCACTAGGGACACGTTGTGGTCTATGCATTCACACATGTATTACGATTTCCGGACAATACAATTATAGCATGAATAATAGACTATTATCATGAACAAAGAAATATAATAATAACCATTTATTATTGCCTCTAGGGCATATTTCCAACACCCACGAGGCAGGGGGCGCGCCCAGGGGGGTAGGGCGCGCCCCCACCCTCGTGGACAGGGTGTGGCCCCCTCTGGTGCTTTCTTCGCCCAATATTTTTAATATATTCCAAAACTGACTTCCGTGGAGTTTCGGGACTTTTGGAATTGTGCAGAATAGGTCTATAATATTTGCTCCTTTTCCAGCCAGAATTCCAGCTGCCGGCATTCTCCCTCTTCATGTAAATCTTGTAAAATAAGAGAGAAAAGGCATAAGTATTGTGACATAATGTGTAATAACATCCCATAATGCGATAAATATCGATATAAAAGCATGATGCAAAATGGACGTATCAACTCTCCCAAGCTTAGACCTCGCTTGTCCACAAGCGGAAGCCGATATCGAAAAATATGTCCACATGTTTAGAGATAGAGGTGTCGATAAAAATAAAATATGGACATGAGGGCATCATGATCATTCTTATAACAGCAATATATATATATATATATATTGTCATATGTTTTCTTATGCTAAAGTAATAATCTATTCACAATGTCAAGTATGAATCAGAAACTTCATTGAAAACTAACAAACTATGATCTCGGTCATTGAAGCAATTGCAATTTATCATAACATCAAAAAGAGTCAATATAAGAGCTTTTCAGCAAGTCCACATACTCAACTATCATTTAGTATTTCACAATTGCTAACACTCACGCAATACTTATGGGTATGGAGTTTTAATTGGACACAGAGAAATATAGGGGCTTATAGTGTTGCCTCCCAACCTTTTACCTCAAGGGTAATGTCAACAATAATAGTTCATGATAACTTACATTCAATTGGATATATATATCAGGATCTTTCCTACACAATGTGCTTGCCAAAGGATGAAGTGTAAAAAGGAAAGGTGAAGATCACCGCAACTCTTGCATAAGACATAAAGCAAAAATAAAAGATAGGCCCTTCGCAGAGGGAAGCATAGGTTATCATGTGCTTTTATGGTTGGATGCACAAAATCTTAATGCGAAAGAACGTCACTTTATATTGCCACTTGTGATAGGGACCTTTATTATGCAGTCTGTCGCTTTTATTGCTTCCATATCACAAGATCGTATAAAGCTTATTTTCTCCACACTAATAGATCATACATATTTAGGGAGCAATTTTTATTGCATGCAACAATGACAACTTACTTGAAGGATCTTACTCAATCCATAGGTAGGTATGGTGGACTCTCATGGCAAAACCGGGTTTAAGGATATTCAGAAGCACAAGTAGTATCTCTACTTGGTGCAAAGAATTTGGCTAGCATGAGGGGGAAAGGCAAGCCCAACATGTTGGATGATCCATGACAATATACTTTATTTCGGATATAAGAAAACATAACCCATTACGTTGTCTTCCTTGTCCAACATCAACTTTTTAGCATGTCATATTTTCATGGGTGCTCACAATCATAAAAAATGTCCAAGATAGTATATTTATATGTGAGAACCTCTCTTTCTTTATTACTTCCTATTAATTGCAACGATGACCAAAACTATGTTTGTCAACTCTCAACAACTTTTATTCATCATACTCTTTATATGTGAAGTCATTACTCTCCATAAGATCAATATGATCTCTTTAATTCTTTTTACTCTTTCTCTTCTCTTTTATTTTTATTCCCTCAAGATCATAGCAAGATAATCAAGCCCTTGACTCAAAACTATTCTTTATTATATATAGCTCACGAACTCGATTACATAGAAGGATCATAAAGCATAACTCAAACTAGATCATACTAAAACTTTATTCTACTAGATCAAGATATTACCAAAAGGAGCAAACTAAGAAAAACGGTAAAGATAGAAGTGTGATGGTGATACGATACCGGGGCACCTCCCCCAAGCTTGGCAGTTGCCAAGGGGAGTGCCCATACCCATGTGTTTATGTCTCTTTCTTCGGAGGTGAAGGAGATGGTGATGATGATGACAATTGTGCCTTCAGCTTTTTCATATTGTAATTGAGAAGAGCAATTTCCTCCTTTAAATCATCGACCTCCGATTCCAGCTTCAAGATCTTATCGCATAAATATCCTTTGCTTTTCTGCCGAAAACGAGAAGGAATAGATTGGTTGTTAGACAGTTTAGCCCTCTTAGGGAGACTAGACTTCTTGAACTTCACGTGCATATCCCCAGGGCGAGGTAGAGGAACATCCTCCTCCTCCAAACTTGAATCATTGATCCTCCTCAAATGAGCATCCTCCTCATCATCCGTAGTTCGACCACAAGGAGATAGGTCCCCATAGGTCTTTGGGTCAGCAATGAGATGTGAGACATAGCTCTCTCCGTCAGAGTCTTGAGATGACATCTTGCTCTAAATTTGCTGCAGAAACAGCTCGAAACAAAAACAGAGGATATTTGCGTGGTACGGTGGTCAAAACCTTCGGGAGATTATATAAATGAATTTTTACCGACCAAAAGAAGTATCATGCAAGAAAACGGAGCCCGGAGAGCACACGAGGTGCCCACGAGGCAGGGGGCGCGCCCTCCACCCTCGTGGATGCCTCGTGTACCTTTCGGACTACTTCTTATTTTCCTATTTTCTTAAATATTCCAAAACGGAGAAAAATTGCCATTAGAACTGTTTTGGAGTCGGTTTACTTACCGTACCACATACCTATTCCTTTTCGGAGTCTGAAACGTTCTGGAAAGTGTCCCTTATATATTCCTCCAGGGTTACGGTCTCAATAACATTAGTTTCAACATTTATTGGATTACCGAGATATAATGTTTGATTCTTTGACCGTTCACCACCTTTGGATTTGTGTCTTCGAAGTTGTTGATTTTTATGGCACCGAAGCGATAGACCTCCTCGATAACGTAAGGACCTTCCCATTTAGAGAGGAGTTTTCCTACAAAAAATCTTAAACGAGAGTTGTATAGCAAGACATAGTCACCTACATTAAACTCACGCTTTTGTATCCTTTTGTCATGCCATCTTTTAACTTTTTCTTTAAATAGTTTGGCATTCTCATAGGCCTGGGTTCTCCATTCATCAAGTGAGCTAATGTCAAGTAGTCTCTTCTCACCGGCAAGTTTGAAATCATAATTGAGCTCTTTACTGGCCCAATATGCCTTATGTTCTAGTTCGAGAGGTAATGACATGCTTTTCCATAAACCATTTTATACAGAGACATACCCATAGGATTTTTATATGCAGTTCTATAGGCCCATAATGCATCATCGAGTTTCCTGGACCAATTCTTTCTAGATCTATGAACAGTCTTTTGCAAAATTAATTTGATCTCCCTATTAGTCAATTCTACTTGACCACTAGACTGTGAGTGGTATGGAGATGCAATTCTATGATTAACATCATACTTAGCAAGCATTTTACGAAAAGCACCAAGAATAAAATGTGAGCCACCATCAGTCATTAAGTATCTAGGGACTCCAAACCTCGGAAAAATAACTTCTTTAAGCATCTTAATAGAGGTGTTATGATCAGCACTACTAGTTGGTATAGCTTCTACCCACTTAGTAACGTAATCAACAGGAACTAAAATATGTGTATACCCATTAGAGGAAGGAAACGGTCCCATATAATCAAAGCCCCAAACATCAAATGGTTCAATAACAAGTGAATAGTTCATAGACATTTCTTGACGTCTACTAATATTACCAATTCTTTGACATTCATCACAGTACAAGACAAACTTACGGGCATCTTTGAAAAGAGCAGGCCAATAAAAATCGGATTGCAATACCTTATGCGTAGTTCTATCTCCAGCATGGTGCCCCCCATAAGCCTCGGAGTGACACTTGCGTAGGATCTGTTCCTGTTCATGCTCAGGTACACAACGTCTAATAACACCATCTACTCCTTCTTTATAAAGGTGTGGGTCATCCCAGAAGTAATGGCTTAAATCATAGAAAAACTCTTTCTTTTGCTGGTATGTGAAACTATGTGGTATAAATTTAGCAACAATGTAATTAGCATAACCAGCATACCATGGAGCAGTACAAGAAGCATTTATGATAGCTAATTGTTCATCAGGAAAGCTATCATCAATAGGTAGTGGGTCATCAAGAACATTCTCTAACCTAGATAAGTTGTCTGCAACGGGGTTCTCAGCTCCCTTTCTATCTATAATATGCAAATCAAATTCTTGTAGTAGGAGAACCCATCTAATAAGTCTAGGTTTAGCATCTTTCTTTTTATAAGACATTTAATAGCAGCATGATCAGTGTGAACAGTTACTTTAGAATCAACAATATAAGGTCTGAACTTATCACAAGCAAATACAACTGCTAAAAATTCTTTTTCAGTAGTAGCATAATTTCTTTGGGCACTGTCTAGAGTTTTACTAGCATATTGAATAACATTTCATTTCTTATCAACTCTTTGTCCTAGAACAACACCTACAGCATAATCAGTAGCATCACACATAATTTCAAAGGGTAATTTCCAATCAGGAGGCTGAACAATAGGTGTAGAAATCAAGGCTTTCTTAAGTATTTCAAATGCTTCTACACAATCATCATCAAAAAAAAAGGAACATATTTTTGTAAGAGATTAGTCAGAGGCCTAGAAATTTTTGAGAAGTCTTTAATGAAGCTCCTATAAAAACCGACATGACCAAGGAAACTTCTTATACCTTTGATGTCCTTAGGACACGGCATCTTTTCAATAGCATCAACTTTAGCTTTATCAACTTCAATACCTCTTTTAGAAATTTTATGCCCCAAGACAATACCTTCATTAACCATAAAGTGGCACTTCTCCCAATTCAAGACAAGATTAGTTTATTCACATCTCTGCAAAACTCGATATGACCGAGGTGTAAAACTGTGGAGGGGGACACCGCACACAGCTAAAGATCAACTTGTGTCTATGGGGTGCCCCTTGTTGGGAATCGTAGCATAATTTAAAAAAATTCCTACGCTCACCAAGATGCATCTATGGAGTGTACTAGCAACGAGGGGAAGGGAGTGCATCTACATACCCTTGTAGATCGCGAGTGGAAGCGTTCCAATGAACGTGCATGACGGAGTCGTACTCGCCGTGATCCAAATCACCGATGACCGAGTGCCGAACGGACGGCACCTCCGCGTTCAACACACGTACAGTGCAGCGACGCCTCCTCCTTCTTGATCCAACAAGGGGGAAGGAGAGGTTGATGCAGATCCAGCAGCACGACGGCGTGGTGGTGGATGTAGCGGGTCTCCGGCAGGGCTTCGCCGAGCTTCTGCGAGAGAGAGAGTGAGGTGTTGCAGGGGAGGAGGGAGGCGCCCAAGGCTGTAGGTTGCTGCCCTCCCTCCCCCCCTTTATATAGGACCCCTGGGGGGGCGCCGGCCCTAGAGATGAGATCTCATGGGGGGGGGGGCGGCGGCCAAAGGGGGGGAAGGGTTGCCTTGCCCCCCAAGGCAAGGGGGAACCCCCCACCCTAGGGTTCCCAACCCTAGGCGCATGGGGGGAGGCCCATGGGGGGGCGCCCAGCCCACCAGGGGCTGGTTCCCTTCCACTTTCAGCCCATGGGCCCCTCCGGGATAGGTGGCCCCACCAGGTGGATCCCCGGGACCCTTCCGGTGGTCCCGGTACAATACCGGTAACCCCCGAAACTTTCCCGGTGGCCGAAACTGGACTTCCTATATATAATTCTTCACCTCCGGACCATTTCGGAACCTCTCGTGACGTCCGGGATCTCATACGGGACTCCAAACAACTTTCGGGTTTCCGCATACATATATCTCTACAACCCTAGCGTCACCGAACCTTAAGTGTGTACACCCTACGGGTTCGGGAGACATGCTGACATGACCGAGACGCCTCTCCGGTCAATAACCAACAGCGGGATCTGGATACCCATGTTGGCTCCCACATGTTCCACGATGATCTCATCGGATGAACCACGGTGTCGAGGATTCAATCAATCCCGTATGCAATTCCCTTTGTCAATCGGTATGTTACTTGCCCGAGATTCGATCGTCGGTATCCCAATACCTTGTTCAATCTCGTTACCGGCAAGTCTCTTTACTCGTACCGCAATGCATGATCCCGTGACTAACGCCTTAGTCACATTGAGCTCATTATGATGATGCATTACCGAGTGGGCCCAGAGATACCTCTCCGTCACACGGAGTGACAAATCCCAGTCTCGATCCGTGCCAACCCAACAGACACTTTCGAAGATACCCGTAGTGCACCTTTATAGTCACCCAGTTACGTTGTGACGTTTGGCACACCCAAAGCACTCTTACGGTATCCGGGAGTTGCACGATCTCATGGTCTAAGGAAAAGATACTTGACATTGGAAAAGCTCTAGCAAACGAAACTACACGATCTTTTATGCTATGCTTAGGATTGGGTCTTGTCCATCACATCATTCTCCTAATGATGTGATCCCGTTATCAATGACATCCAATGTCCATAGTCAGGAAACCATGACTATCTGTTGATCAATGAGCTAGTCAAATAGAGGCTTACTAGGGACACGTTGTGGTCTATGTATTCACACATGTATTACGATTTTCGGACAATACAATTATAGCATGAACAATAGACAATTATCATGAACAAAGAAATATAATAATAACCATTTATTATTGCCTCTAGGGCATATTTCCAACAGTCTCCCACTTGCACTAGAGTCAATAATCTAGTTACATTGTGATGAATCGAACACCCATTGCGTCCTGGTGTTGATCATGTTTTGCCCTAGGGAGAGGTTTAGTCAACGGATCTGCTACATTCAGGTCCGTATGTACTTTACAAATATCTATGTCTCCATTTTGAACACTTTCACGAATGGAGTTGAAGCGACGCTTGATATGCCTGGTCTTCCTGTGAAACCTGGGCTCCTTCGCAAGGGCAATAGCTCCAGTGTTGTCACAGAAGAGAGTCATCGGGCCCGACGCATTGGGAATCACCCCTAGGTCGGTAATGAACTCCTTCATCCAGACTGCTTCCTGTGCTGCCTCCGAGGCTGCCATGTACTCCGCTTCACATGTAGATCCCGCCACGACGCTTTGCTTGCAACTGCACCAGCTTACTGCTCCTCCATTCAAAATATACACGTATCCGGTTTGTGACTTCGAGTCATCCAGATCTGTGTCGAAGCTAGCGTCGACGTAACCCTTTACGACGAGCTCTTCGTCACCTCCATAAACGAGAAACATATCCTTAGTCGTTTTCAGGTACTTCAGGATATTCTTGACCGCTGTCCAGTGTTCCATGCCGGGATTATTTTGGTATCTTCCTACCAAACTTACGGCAAGGTTTACATCAGGTCTGGTACACAGCATGGCATACATAATAGACCCTATGGCCGAGGCATAGGGGATGACACTCATATTTTCTATATCTTCTGCCGTGGTCGGACATTGAGCCGTGCTCAATTGCACACCTTGCAATACAGGTAAGAACCCCTTCTTGGACTGATCCATATTGAACTTCTTCAATATCTTGTCAAGGTATGTACTCTGTGAAAGACCAATGAGGCGTCTTGATCTATCTCTATAGATCTTGATGCCTAATATATAAGCAGCTTCTCCAAGGTCCTTCATTGAAAAACACTTATTCAAATAGGCCTTTATACTTTCCAAGAATTCTATATCATTTCCCATCAATAGTATGTCATCCACATATAATATGAGAAATGCTACAGAGCTCCCACTCACTTTCTTGTAAACACAGGCTTCTCCATAAGTCTGTGTAAACCCAAACGCTTTGATCATCTCATCAAAGCGAATGTTCCAACTCCAAGATGCTTTCACCAGCCCATAGATTGAGCGCTGGAGCTTGCATACTTTGTTAGCATTCTTAGGATCGACAAAACCTTCCGGCCGCATCATATACAACTCTTCCTTAAGGAAGCCGTTAAGGAATGCCGTTTTGACGTCCATCTGCCATATCTCATAATCATAGTATGCGGCAATTGCTAACATGATTCGGACGGACTTCAGCTTCGCTACGGGTGAGAAAGTCTCATCATAGTCAACCCCTTGAACTTGTCGATAACCCTTAGCGACAAGTCGAGCTTTGTAGATGGTCACATTACCATCTGCGTCCGTCTTCTTCTTAAAGATCCATTTGTTTTCTATGGCTCGCCGCTCATCGGGCAAGTCAGTCAAAGTCCATACTTTGTTTTCATACATGGATCCTATCTCGGATTTCATGGCTTCTAGCCATTTGTCGGAATCCGGGCCCGCCATCGCTTCTTCATAGTTCGAAGGTTCACCGTTGTCTAACAACATGATTTTCAGGACAGGGTTACCGTACCACTCTGGTGCGGAACGCGTCCTTGTGGACCTACGAAGTTCGGTAACTTGATCCGAAGCTTCATGATCATCATCATTAACTTCCTCCCCAGTCGGTGTAGGCACCACAGGAACATTTTCCCGCGCTGCGCTACTTTCCGGTTCGGAAGGGGTGACTATCACCTCATCAAGTTCCACTTTCCTCCCACTCAATTCTTTCGAGAGAAACTCCTTCTCCAGAAAGGACCCGTTCTTGGCAACGAAGATCTTGCCTTCGGATCTGAGGTAGAAGGTATACCCAATAGTTTCCTTAGGGTATCCTATGAAGACGCATTTTTCCGATTTGGGTTCGAGCTTTTCAGGTTGAAGTTTCTTGACATAAGCATCGCATCCCCAAACTTTTAGAAACGACAGCTTAGGTTTCTTCCCAAACCATAATTCATACGGTGTCGTCTCAACGGATTTAGACGGTGCCCTATTTAAAGTGAATGCGGCAGTCTCTAAAGCATAACCCCAAAATGAGAGCGGTAAATCGGTAAGAAACATCATAGATCGCACCATATCCAATAGAGTGCGATTACGACGTTCGGACACACCGTTTCTCTGAGGTGTTCCAGGCGGCGTGAGTTGTGAAACTATTCCACGTTTCCTTAAGTGTGTACCAAATTCGTGACTTAAATATTCTCCACCACGATCTGATCGTAAGAATTTTATTTTCCTGTCACGTTGATTCTGGACTTCACTCTGAAATTCCTTGAACTTTTCAAAGGTTTCAGACTTGTGTTTCATTAGGTAGACATACCCATATCTACTTAAATCATCAGTGAGAGTGAGAACATAACGATATCCTCCGCGAGCCTCAACACTCATTGGACCGCACACATCGGTATGTATGATTTCCAATAAGTTGGTTGCTCGCTCCATTGTTCCGGAGAACGGAGTCTTGGTCATCTTACCCATGAGGCATGGTTCGCACGTGTCAAATGATTCGTAATCAAGAGACTCCAAAAGTCCATCTGCAAGCGCTTGACACCAATGTGACCAAGGCGGCAGTGCCACAAGTATGTGGGACTATCGTTATCAACTTTACATCTTTTGGTATTCACACTATGAATATGTGTAACATCACGTTCGAGATTCATCAAAAATAAACCATTGACCAGCGGGGCATGACCATAAAACATATCTCTCAAATAAACAGAACAACCATTATTCTCGGATTTAAATGAGTAGCCATCTCGAATTAAACGAGATCCAGATACAATGTTCATGCTCAAAGCTGGCACTAAATAACAATTATTGAGGTTTAAAACTAATCCCGTGGGTAGATGCAGAGGTAGCGTGCCGACAGCGATCACATCGACCTTGGAACCATTCCCGACGCGCATCGTCACCTCGTCCTTTGCCAGTCTCCGTTTATTCTGTAGTTCCTGTTTTGAGTTACAAATATGAGCAACCGCACCGGTATCAAATACCCAGGAGCTACTACGAGTACTGGTAAGGTACACATCAATTACATGTATATCACATATACCTTTGGTGTTGCCGGCCTTCTTGTCCGCTAAGTATTTGGGGCAGTTCCGCTTCCAGTGACCACTTCCCTTGCAATAAAAGCACTCAGTTTCAGGCTTGGGTCCATTCTTCGACTTCTTCCCAGTAACTGGCTTACCGGGCGCGGCAACTCCCTTGCCGTCCTTCTTGAAATTCTTCTTACCCTTGCCCTTCTTGAACTTAGTGGTTTTATTCACCATCAACACTTGATGTTCTTTTCTGATCTCCCCTCCCGCTGATTTCAGCATTGAATATACCTCAGGAATGGTCTTTTCCATCCCCTGCATATTGTAGTTCATCACAAAGCTCTTGTAGCTTGGTGGAAGCGACTGGAGGATTCTGTCAATGACCGCGTCATCCGGGAGATTAACTCCCAGCTGAGTCAAGCGGTTGTGCAACCCAGACATTCTGAGTATGTGCTCACTAACAAAACTATTCTCCTCCATCTTACAGCTGAAGAACTTGTCGGAGACATCATATCTCTCGACCCGGGCATGAGCTTGAAAAACCAGTTTCAGCTCCTCGAACATCTCATATGCTCCATGTTTCTCAAAACGCTTTTGGAGACCCGGTTCTAGGCTGTAAAGCATGCCGCACTGAATGAGGGAGTAATCATCAGCACGCTGCTGCCAAGCGTTCATAACGTCTTGGTTTTCTAGGATTGGTGCATCACCTAGCGGTGCTTCTAAGACATAATCTTTCTTGGCTACTATGAGGATGATCCTCAGGTTCCGAACCCAGTCCGTATAGTTGCTGCCATCATCTTTCAGCTTGGTTTTCTCTAGGAACGCGTTGAAATTGAGGACAACGTTGGCCATTTGATCTACAAGACATAGTGTAAAGATTTTAGACTAAGTTCATGATAATTAAGTTCATCTAATCAAATTATTTAATGAACTCCCACTCAGATAGACATCCCTCTAGTCATCTAAGTGAAACATGATCCGAGTTTAACTAGGCCGTGTCCGATCATCACGTGAGACGGACTAGTCAAGATCGGTGAACATCTCCATGTTGATCGTATCTTCTATACGACTCATGCTCGACCTTTCGGTCCTCCGTGTTCCGAGGCCATGTCTGTACATGCTAGGCTCGTCAAGTCAACCTAAGTGTATTGCGTGTGTTCCGAGGCCATGTCTGTACATGCTAGGCTCGTCAACACCCGTTGTATTCGAACGTTAGAATCTATCACACCCGATCATCACGTGGTGCTTCGAAACAACGAACCTTCGCAACGGTGCACAGTTAGGGTGAACACTTTCTTGAAATTATTGTAAGGGATCATCTTACTCACTACCGTCGTTCTAAGCAAATAAGATGCAAAAACATGATAAACATCACATGCAATCAAATAGTGACATGATATGGCCAATATCATCACGCTCCTTTGATCTCCATCTTCGGGGCACCATGATCATCTTCGTCACCGGCATGACACCATGATCTCCATCATCATGATCTCCATCATTGTGTCTTCATGAAGTCGTCACGCCAACGATTACTTCTACTTCTATGGCTAACACGTTTAGCAACAAAGTAAAGTAATTTACATGGCGTTATTCAATGACACGCAGGTCATATAAAATAATAAAGACAACTCCTATGGCTCCTGCCGGTTGTCATACTCATCGACATGCAAGTCGTGATTCCTATTACAAGAATATGATCAATCTCATACATCACATATATCATTCATCACATCTTCTGGCCATATCACATCACATAGCACTTGCTGCAAAAACAAGTTAGACGTCCTCTAATTGGAGTTGCAAGTTTTTACGTGGTTTGTAGGTTTCTAGCAAGAACGTTTTCTTACCTACGTAAGACCACAACGTGATTTGCCAATTTCTATTTATCCTTCATAAGGACCTTTTCATCGAATCCGTTCCGACTAAAGTAGGAGAGACAGACACCCGCTAGCCACCTTATGCAACTAGTGCATGTCAGTCGGTGGAACCTGTCTCACGTAAGCGTACGTGTAAGGTCGGTCCGGGCCGCTTCATCTTACAATGCCGCCGGAACAAGAAACGACTAGTAGCGGCAAGAAGAATTGGCAAACTCAACGCCCACAACTGCTTTGTGTTCTACTCGTGCATAGTAACTACGCATAGGCCTGGCTCATGATGCCACTGTTGGGAATCGTAGCATAATTTAAAATTTTTCCTACGCTCACCAAGATGCATCTATGGAGTGTACTAGCAACGAGGGGAAGGGAGTGCATCTACATACCCTTGTAGATCGCGAGCGGAAGCGTTCCAATGAACGTGGATGACGGAGTCGTACTCGCCGTGATCCAAATCACCGATGACCGAGTGCCGAACGGACGGCACCTCCGCGTTCAACACACGTACGGTGCAGCGACGTCTCCTCCTTCTTGATCCAGCAAGGGGGAAGGAGAGGTTGATGGAGATCCAGCAGCACGACGGCGTGGTGGTGGATGTAGCGGGTCTCGGCAGGGCTTCGCCGAGCTTCTGCGAGACGGAGAGGTGTAACAGGGGGAGAGGGAGGCGCCCAAGGCTGTAGGTGGCTGCCCTCCCTCCCCCCTTTATATAGGCCCCCTGGGGGGGGCGCCGGCCCTAGAGATGAGATCTCATGGGGGGGCGGCGGCCAAAGGGGGGAAGGGGTTGCCTTGCCCCCCAAGGCAAGGGGGAACCCCCCCACCCTAGGGTTCCCAACCCTAGGCGCATGGGGGGAGGCCCAAGGGGGGCGCCCCAGCCCACTAAGGGCTGGTTCCCTTGCACTTTCAGCCCACGGGGCCCTCCGGGATAGGTGGCCCCACCCGGTGGACCCCCGGGACCCTTCCGGTGGTCCCGGTACAATACCGGTAACCCCCGAAACTTTCCCGGTGGCCGAAACTTGACTTCCTATATATAATTCTTCACCTCCGGACCATTCCGGAACCTCTCGTGACGTCCGGGATCTCATCCGGGACTCCGAACAACTTTCGGGTTTCCGCATACATATATCTCTACAACCCTAGCGTCACCGAACCTTAAGTGTGTAGACCCTACGGGTTCGGGAGACATGCAGACATGACCGAGACGCCTCTCCGGTCAATAACCAACAGCGGGATCTGGATACCCATGTTGGCTCCCACATGCTCCACGATGATCTCATCGGATGAACCACGGTGTCGAGGATTCAATCAATCCCGTATGCAATTCCCTTTGTCAATCGGTATGTTACTTGCCCGAGATTCGATCGTCGGTATCCCAATACCTTGTTCAATCTCGTTACCGGCAAGTCTCTTTACTCGTACCGCAATGCATGATCCCGTGACTAACGCCTTAGTCACATTGAGCTCATTATGATGATGCATTACCGAGTGGGCCCAGAGATACCTCTCCGTCATACGGAGTGACAAATCCCAGTCTCGATCCGTGCCAACCCAACAGATACTTTCGGAGATACCCGTAGTGCACCTTTATAGTCACCCAGTTACGTTGTGACGTTTGGCACACCCAAAGCACTCTTACGGTATCCGGGAGTTGCACGATCTCATGGTCTAAGGAAAAGATACTTGACATTGGAAAAGCTCTAGCAAACGAAACTACACGATCTTTTATGCTATGCTTAGGATTGGGTCTTGTCCATCACATCATTCTCCTAATGATGTGATCCCGTTATCAATGACATCCAATGTCCATAGTCAGGAAACCATGACTATCTGTTGATCAACGAGCTAGTCAACTAGAGGCTTACTAGGGACACGTTGTGGTCTATGTATTCACACATGTATTATGATTTCCGGACAATACAATTATAGCATGAACAATAGACAATTATCATGAACAAAGAAATATAATAATAACCATTTATTATTGCCTCTAGGGCTAAAGATCAACTTGTGTCTATGGGGTGCCCCTTCCCCCGTATATAAAGGAGGGAGGGAGGAGGCCGGACGGCCCCTAGAGGCGTGCCCAAGGGGGAGAGTCCTACTCCAAGTAGGAATCGGCTCCCCCTTTCCTAGTCCAAGTAGGAGAAGAAGGAAGCAGAGGGAGAGGGAGAGGGAAAGAGGGGCCGCGCCCCCCTCCCCTAGTCCTATTCGGACTCCCCTGGGGGGGGGGCATCTCCAGGCTGCTGCCCTCTCTCTACTCTAAGGCCCACTAAGGCCCATTACTTCCCCGGGGGGTTCCGGTAACCCCTCCGGCACTCCGGTTTTATTCGAAACCATCCGGAACACTTCCGGTGTCCGAATAACATGGTCCAATGTATCAATCTTTATGTCTCGACCATTTCGAGACTCCTCGTCATGTCCGTGATCTCATCCAGGACTCCGAACAACCTTCGGCACATCAAATCACATAACTCATAATACAAATCGTCATCGAACGTTAAGCGTGCAGACCCTACGGGTTTGAGAACTATGTAGACATGACCAAGACACATCTCCGCTCAATAACCAATAGCGGAACCTGGATGCTCATATTGGCTCCTACATATTCTACGAAGATCTTTACCGGTCAAACCGCATAACAACATACGTTGTTCCCTTTGTCATCGGTATGTTACTTGCCCGAGATTTGATCGTCGGTATCATCATACCTAGTTCAATCTCGTTACCGGCAAGTCTCTTTACTCGTTCCGTAATGCATCATCCCGTGACTAACTCATTAATCACATTGCTTGCAAGGCTTATAGTGATGTGCATTACCCAGAGGGCCCATAGATACCTCTCCGATACACGGAGTGACAAATCCTAATCTCGATCTATGCCAACCCAATAAACACCTTCGGAGACATCTGTAGAGCATCTGTATAATCACCCAGTTACGTTGTGACGTTTGATAGCACTACAGGAAACAGCTATTTTGCCGTCTGCCATGGTGGACGGCAAAGGCTCGAACGGCGGACGGCAAAGGCCTTTGCCGTCAGCCGCGGACGGCAAAAGGCTCCGGCAAAGTAGGCTACGGTAAACAGCTGCTTTGCCGTCCGCTTCCTGGCGGCGGACGGCAAAGGCTCTTTGCCGTCTGCGGCGGACGGCAAAGAGAGCGGACGGCAATAATTGCGCTGTCAGTCCGTTAAGTGGCTAACGGCAGGCCTTTGCCGTCCGCCGCTGACGGCAAAATTTCTATGGTCTTTGCTGTCCGCCGTATGATGTCATCTACACGTCACTAGATGGCAGGTTCTTTGCCGTCTGCCGCTGATGGCTTTTTGCCATCGGCGCCGGCGCAGTGAGACGTCCCATCGGCGGCGGCGGTCCGCGGGCGGCGCCGATTCACACGCCACCTCCCGACGCCCGCCTGCGCACGCCACCGCTTGACCGCCCGCGCACGCCGACGCCTGGCCTCCTGCGCCCTTGACAGCTCGGCATTAATCGCCGGCGCCGATTCGCACGCCGCCGCCTGGCCTTCTGCGCCCTTGACCGCTCGGCTGGCCCGGCATTAATCGCCGGCGCCGATTCGCACGCCGCCGCCTGGCCTTCTGCGCCGGCTGGCCCGGCATTGATCACCGGCACCCACCCCGCCCACCACGCCTATAAAAAGCGCCTCGCCCCGCCGTGGCTCTCACACCGCCCCTCGCCTTCCCTCTCCTTCTCCCCCTGCCGCCGGCATCGCCCCTCTTGCGCCCTACCTCTCCCTCTCGCCGGCGATGGCCCGCTCCACCTTGACCCTCGAGGAGGCGGAGGAGCTCGCCCACTTCGTCATCCCCGCCGCTCCCGACGTGCGCCTCCCGGCGAGGTGGCGCCTGAGCGTCGACGGCGTGCCGGTGGCGCCGGTGCCCGAGGTCGGCACCCACCTCTTCGCCCGCGCCGTCGGCCTGTACAGGGCGCGCCTCTCGCCGGAGGAACTCGCCGACCCCCAGTATGCCCCCAACAACCCCGGCTGGGCGGACCGCCTCGCCGACGACCACCTGCGCCGCCTCCACGCGTACGCCGGCCCGCGCCCGCCGACGAAACACAACCGCGCACGGCGGCATCAGCTCTGGGACGGGCGCACCTTCGAGGAGGTCGTCGCGCCGTACCGCGTGCAGGCGGCCGCCGGCGCCGTGCCCGCTCCGCCGGCGTCGCGCCGTACCGCGTGCAGGCGGCCGCCGGCACCGCGCTGGCCCCTCGACGGTGACCGCGGCGCTGACCGCCTCGGCAGCGGCGACCGTCGCACACGCGCGCGGGACGGCGCCGGGTCGTCCAGCTGCGCCCCTCCGCCAGAGCCGGCGCCGGAACCTGAGCCGGCGTTGCTGGCCGAGTACAGGCGGCTGGCGGCGGAGGCCGGCGACCCGGAGGACATGCCGGGCTACCTGACGGCGATCCGGGAGTCGGAGAACGCGCCGATGCCGCCACCCCTCGTGCAGGAGTACATGCAGCTCGCCCCGGTCGCCGTCCACCCAGAGGACCCGCCGGACTTCCCCGGCTACCACGCCGCTGTGGCCGACTCGATGGCTGCGCCGGTGGTGGACCTGGACGATAGCAGCAGCGACAACGGCGACGACAGCCACAGGCTCTACGACGAGATGGACTTTGGCGGCGTCGAGGACGAGTAGTTTAGTTTAGGTTATTTTCGAAATAACGTTTAGTAATGTTTAATTATTTTCCTAATGTTGTTTAGTTTAGTCAAGTTTAATTTCTAGTATTATGTAAAATATTTATGAAAACTATGATGAAATATCGAGTGTGTTTGCGTGGTTTTAAATTATTGTTTGCAAATTGAATTTTCGAATTAATACTATTATGTTTGCAAAAAAATTTCTAAAAATTAGGAAAGGAAATAAAAAACGAAACAAAGGTGGACAATAAATAATAGTATCAAAAACAATGAAATTGTTCTCTTAAAAAAATTAAAACAGAAGTAATGTTGAATTGAAAAAATTATAAAAATGAAACAAAATAAATAAAAATGAAGCATTAAAATATTAAATAATATTAGGAAAATAGATAGAATGAAAATAAACTCATTTTCGAACGGGGCCTTTGCTCCTACCCGAACGGTGTCCGGAGAACGAGGTCGATTTTTTGACATCTTCGGGGTCGGGGTGTCGGGTCGGGGTGCCGGGTCGGGGTGTCGGGTCGGGGTGCCGTCTCGGGGTCGGGGTGTCGGGTCGGGGTCGGGGTGCCGGGGTCGGGGTTGGGGTCGGGGTCTAGGGGTCGGGGTGTCGTGTCGGGGTGCCGGGTCGGGGTCGGGGTGCCGTGTCGGGTCGGGGTTTTTTTCCTCTTTTTTCCTTTTCTTCTTCTTCCTATTCTTCCTTTTCTTCCTCTTCTTCTTTTTTTCTCCTCCTCCTCTTCTTCTTCTTCCTTTCCTTTTTCCTCTTCTTCTTCTCCTCCTCTCCTCTTTTTTCTTCTTCTTCTTCCTCTTCTTCTTTTTTCTTCTCCTCCTCCTCTTCTTCTTCTTCCTTTCCTTTTTCCTCTTCTTCTTCTCCTCCTCCTCTCCTCTTTTTCTTCTTCTTCTTCCTCTTCTTCTTTTTCTTCTCCTCCTCCTCTTCTTCTTCTTCCTTTCCTTTTTCCTCTTCTTCTTCTCCTCCTCTCCTCTTTTTTCTTCTTCTTCTTCTTTCCTCAAACTAAACTAAACCTAAAACTAAACCTAAAACTAAAACTAAACCTAAAACTACAACTAAAACTAAATCTAAACTAAAACTAAAACTAAAAAGAAAAAAACAGAAAAAAACAGAAAAAAGGGGGGCTCACCTGGGGGGTGGAGGAGGCCGGTGAAGGAGGGGGGCGGGGCGGTGGAGGAGGCGGCCTGGGGCGACGGGGCGGTGGGGGCGACGGGGCCCGGGGCGACGGGGCGGCGGGGGGCCAGGCCCGGGCGGTGGGGGGCCGGGACGGGGGGGCGACGGGGCGGTGGGGGCGACGGGGCGGCGGCGGCGCGCGGCGGGCGGCGGCGCGCGGCGGCGGGGTGGGAGGAGAGAAACGGCGAGGGAGAGAAGAAGTGAGTAACGGGCGGGGGTACGGGCCGTTAGGTAGTGAGCTCTTTGCCGTCCGCCCCTCTTTGTCGTCCGCTTTTTTGCCTCTTTGCCGTCTGCTAGCGGACGGCAAAGAGGTGGCCCAGAGGTGGCCCATTAAGTTTTTCCCAAACGGGCGGGGGGTGGGGGCCACTTCACTCTTTGCCGTCCGCCAGCGGACGACAAAGATCTGCTGGCGGACGGCAAAGAGCTTCTTTGTCGTCTGCCCTTTCTTTGCCGTCTGCTTTTGGGTAGCTGATGGCAAAGAGCTTCTTTGTCGTCAGCTAGCAGACGGCAAAGAGCTGGCAGATGGCAAATTAGCTGATTCCAGTAGCAAACGGGAGTTGCATAATCTCATAGTCAGAGGAACATGTATAAGTCATGATGAAAACGATAGCAATGAACTAAACGATCATTATGCTAAGCTAACGGATGGGTCTTGTCCATCACATCATTCTCTAATGATGTGATCCCATTCATCAAATGACAACACATGTCTATGGTCAGGAAACATAACCATCTTTGATTAACGAGCTAGTCAAGTAGAGGCATACTAGGGACACTCTGCTTTGTCTATGTATTCACACATGTACTAAATTTCCGGTTAATACAATTCTAGCATGAATAATAAACATTTATCATGATATAAGGAAATATAAATAACAACTTTATTATTGCCTCTAGGGCATATTTCCTTCACACGCCCGGAGAAGCAGCCCACACCAAGCACGACATCCAACATCTCGAGATCCAACACCAGGGACGCCGCGAGCAACCAAGACAACGCCTTTAAGAAGGGGATGACGTCATGACACCGCCATTGTCCGACCCGAAGCCGGATCTAGGGTTTCCCCCGTGCTCGAAGATGGGCACGGAGAAGGCCATGGCAGCGCCTTCAAGAAGGGTAGGTGTCGCCGTTGCCAGCACGAGTGCAGGGATTTCGCCTCGGCCTGTGACCGAACAATCCCAAAGCCGCCGGATCAGGATTCGGAGATGTGAAAATCAAAACACTGTCTGGAGTTGCTACTGTAGGGAGGCAAGATATGCCCGTCGTCGACGAAGGAGACACCGGGCGCCCCCGGTCACACCACCAACCCAACCCCGCTGCTCACATATGAGCCGTCACCAACCGCCCAGATCCGCTGCCACTAGCCAGCCCGAGAGAGAGCAAGGCGTGGCTGGCCCAAGCCACCGGGAGAGGCAGCCGCCGGTGGGCCTGGTTGCAGCAAGAGCGGAGGTTAGGGGCCGACCGAGTAGTAGAAGCAGTCGGAGATTGGGTTTTGGGGGAAGGGGCCGGGGGACACCACCACCAGGGCGCCGGGAAGAGGTGGACCAGCGGCGGGAGCAGCACCTGTAGCGCAGCTCGCGGGAGACACGATGGCCACCGCAAGATCGGGGGGGGGGGGGGGGGGGGGGGGCAGGAGCATCGGAGACGTCACTGGGGCGCGGGGAAGGAGGACCGCCGGCAGAGTAGCGGAGACGTCACCGGGGCGTGGGATAGGAGGATCGCCGGCGGAGCAGCACCGCAGCGCAGCTGGCGAGAGGCACGCCCTCCACCAGATCCAGCACGGGGAGGACGAGGCCAGGAGAGACCCCAGGGCGAGAGGATGAATCCCGCCGCCGGCCGCCGGCGGGCTTTGCCTGGCGACGTCTGCCGACAGCGGCGAGGGAAGGTGGTCGAGCGGCGGCGGCTAGGGTTCCCGCCCGAGCCGCCTCTAGGGAGACGACGCGGGGGCGCGGGAGCTTCAATAGGAATTCGATCCTCCAAAATTCCTGCGATTTTCCCTTGTTCCAAACGGGGCCTAAGTTCCAAGGAAGGACTAGAGATGCTATGTGGTAATCCCAAATCCCAAGTCACCAAGGTGCTCTTAGGTAGTCTCAAATCGCAAGTCACAAAAGTTCTTCGCTTGGTCAGTCCAAGCATAACGAGGCCTTGTTCATCACGTTCACGTGAACAAATATTCCATTGCACACATGGTACGTAAAGTGCTACCGAATTGGAGCGATAAATCCGAAGGCTGCAATGCACAGCTCCATTAATCCCATTGCTCCTAATCCAATGTCGTCCCGGCCAGCCGTCGACCCCGAGTCGTCCCCGGCGGCGCAGCAGGCTCCACTGCTCGGCAACGCTGACGGCCGGACACAAACAACAACCGTTGTAGGCAAGGCCCTGAGCAGCACCGCTGACCTCGCGAAGCACCTACCCACCGGAGCCGTGCTGGCCTTCGAATTCCTCTCGCCGACCTTCACCGCCGACGGCAGCTGCACGGCCGCCAACCGCGCGCTCACCGGCTGCCTCATCGGCGCCTGTGCCCTCTCGTGCTTCCTCCTCTGCTTCACCGACAGCTACCGCGACGAGACGGGCACCGTGCGCTACGGCTTCGTCACGCCCAGCGGTCGCCTGAGACTCATCGACGGCGCCCAGCAGATGCCGCCGCGGGACGAGAGATACCGGCTCCGCGCGAGGGACGTGCTGCACGGGGTGCTGTCGTTCGTGGTGTTCCTGGCCGTGGCCATGGTGGACAGCAACGTCGTGGCGTGCTTCTACCCCGTGGAGTCCGCCACGACGAGGCAGCTGCTCGCCGCAGTGCCCATGTCTGCCGGAGCGGCGGGGAGCTTCTTGTTCGCCATGTTCCCGTCCACGCGCCGGGGAATCGGCTTCCCCGTCGCAGGCACGTCATGAATCAATATTGTTTTATCAGTTTGTCTAATTTACATCTAAGCTTTCACAAATAACATAGCACTAAGGAAAAAAAAAAGTTGGGACAAAAAAAAACAGACCATAAACATAGTGAACGTCAAGTTAGATGTGACATAGTTATGTCACATCTAGATGTGTCCTAGACAAACTCTTGTTTTATTTCGGAAATAATTCGCACACCACCAGAGCCATCGAGAAATTTCCGCTTCAGTTGGTGTTAGTTTCTTTACATTTTCCTCTAAAATTTCCGCCACCAGGAAGTGAGAGCTACGCTTTGTCTTACCTCTTCCGGTCTTAATTCCATTTGATCAAAGGTGGGAGAGAATGTCCCTAAACCTGAAAACAAGTGGAGAAAATAAACGAAATTAAGACCGGCTGGTGCCCTTGTCGATCATGTGCATGTCTGGCTGGATTTAAGTATCGTCTATGAATCGTGTGCATTCTGTCGTGTGTATAGCACTGCTGTTCCGAATATGTGCCCAACGCGTGATACATAGCGACGACTTGAAGCATCACTTGGCACGCTCCGAGGCTCAATAAAATGACCTCTACGGGAGTGCTTCAAGGGATTAGTTGTTCCCGTGTAGCACCTGCACTACCAGTTTTTACGGCCGGTTGTACGTTTTACATTCCAAAAAATAGTAGCAGATTGTATCTTCTTCAGAAAAAAAAATACGGGGCTGTACTAAAAAACATAGCAAGCGGATCGCTTGAAACATGTCAGTTTTTATTTATTTTCTGCAGATTTGGAAAAATGTCATGAATTTGAATTTTTTTTCACAAGTTGGAAAATGTACATAAATTTTTAAAAACTTTCATAATTACAAAAACAATCCATGAATTTAAAATGTGTTCATGATTTGATGTACAAGATTAAAGATGTTCACAAATTTAAAAAATGAGCCAATTACACCATTGGTGCTAGAACTTGGCACAAATGATCACTTTAGTGCTAGAACTTGTGGTGTACATATAAGTGGTTCAAAAACTTGGCTTGATGGTGCAAATACGGTGTTGCATATGCCTGTGTCGCGGACTAGGCGTGCCAGCATGGCGGGACCCACTGTCAATGACAGAAAGGGAAGGCAAGGCGTGCGGCCTATTTTTATTTTGCTAAAAGCCCCTCAATAATTTTTTCTCTTACAAAAAATACAGAAAATAAATTGGTTCGCCGGAGGTTCAAACCAACGACCTGCGGTTGCCAGCCCACCTAGACGGCCTTGTTGTCACGTGAGGATACACATCTTTTATATATTTCAACTGAACAATTTTAATCTCAAAAATAGTGCATGCTTGGTAATTCAAACCAGGAACCTTAGGGTAAATACGTGCCTGGGCATACCACCACAACAGACAAGGTCACTTATTTGTGATGTCTAATTACGCGATCGTGTGAGTAAACTGAATTGCAGTCAATAATACCATTTTCAATATTTTAGTTTTTTGCATCTTTAAATTTGGTAAAAAATGTAATAATTATGTGCTATCAATAATATACATATAAATAATATAAATACATTAAAAATGTTAAATAACATCAAAACAAATCCACCTACTAATTTAACAAAAATCCATATAATTAAATTAGTGCCTAGGGATACAACTTCAACCGAAGAGATAACATATTTCTGCAGTATAATTACACTTTATGACCATAACAGAAAACGTTCGTGTGGTTGAACTGAATTACAGTCAGCATGGACAATTTCAACATTTAGTTTTGGGGATTTTAAAACTCTTCTAAATTATAATGATGCATTACAAATAAAATAAATTACATTAAACATATTCATATAACATCAAAACATACCCACGTATTAATTTAACAGAAAACCATATAATTAACTTATGATTTTTTTAAAAACTATGATTTTACATATTAATAAAATATTTTAATTAGTTTTAGAATTTTTATATATTAAATAAATTCTTATATATGTTGAAAAAAATCCTGATTTTTAATATCATATTCATGTGGTATATAAAATTCATCATGGTTTAAGAAAATTGTAGGTAACACATGATTTTTTTAAGTTATGCGAAGTGTAATTATACTTTGGACTTCTTGTGTTGGGGTGGCATGCCTGGCTATGTAACTTGCTGTATTTTGTTTTTGGGACTAAAATTCTTAAATTATATGGTTAAGCCTAAAGTATATAAAACCTATGTATCTATACTTGACATCGATTCCAAATTGGTGTGCTGGCAAGCCACCGGCGCAGGTGACATGTAGGTCGTGAGTTCGAACGACTCTCTTTTTTCTTTTTTATGTACAGTTTCTGTCGAGGGACTTTTTCGTGAGAAAAAATATCGAGAGGCTTTTTTGCAAAAGACAAGCCACACGCCCTGCCCTCCCCTTCCTGTCACTGACAGCAGGCCCTACGCCAAGTTGGCGCGCCGCAAGCATGTACAACACCGTATTTGCACCATCAAGCCAAGTTCTTGAACCACTTATATATACACCACAAGTTCTGGCACTAAAGCGAACTTTTGTGCCAAGTTCTAGCACTATGGTGTAATTGACTCTTAAAAAATGTTCATGAATTTTAAAAATATTTTGCAATTTTAAAAATATTCAAAAATTTGAATAAATGGTTACAAATTAAAAAATGTTCAAAAATCTGAAAAATGTTTGCGAGTATGAAAATGTTTATGAATTTGAAAATTGTTCATGAAGCTTAAAACATTCACGAGTTTGAAAAAAATTACAAACACAAATTTGAAAAAAAATGTTTGCAGATTTTAAAGTTGTTTATGATTCAAAATGTATTCATGAATTTGAAAAGATGGTCAAATATTTTAAAAAAGTAAAAACTAAAAGAAGGAAAAGAAAGAAAGAATGAAATAAAAATAGAAAAAGGAAAGAAAGAAACTTGTGGAACCACTAGTAGAAAACAGGGCTTTGGTTCGGCCAGAAAAGAGCATTAATCCTGGTTGCATTACGAACCGGGATTAATGTGAGCATTAGTCCAGGTTCGAGCGGCTAGGGCACCGTATAGGCATTAGTCCCGGTTGGTGCCACGAACCGGGACTAAAGGGTGCGATGCCCATTAGTACCGGTTCGTGGCACCAACCGGTACTAATGGGGTTTGAGGCATTAGTACCGGTTCATGGCACGAACCGGTACTAAAGGTCCCATTTTCAAACTCTACCCCCCCCCTGTGGATCGCCTTTTCAGTTTTGTAAAAAGCAAAAGAAAATGATAAAAACTTCAAAAATGAAAATCCTTCCAGATGTAGTTACGTTAGTACATGTACTAGTTAGGAAAATTTAAAAACTTAAATTTGGACATGTTTTGCAAAAAGTGTAGGGAAAATGTAAAACGGCTATAACTTTTGCATACGATGTGAGAAAAAAGTATAATATATCAAAATGTTCAGCACGAAAATCCGCATCCGATTTTGACAGCCTACGGCCTGTTTGCAAATTTTTAGAATCCTCAAATTATAAAAGGAAAAAAGTTATGCTCAAATTTCTGTTTTTTTTGAATTTTTGTTAAATCTGGTCAAACTATGGTCAAACTACTTATTCAAGAAGTATTAGTGTTACTAAATAATTATTCAAGAATATTAGTGTTACTAAATAATTATTTCAGTTTTTTTGAATTTTGGTCAAATCTGGTCAAACTGTGGTCACACAATGGTCAAACTAATTATTCAAGAAATATTAGTGTTACTAAATAATTATTTCAGTTTTTTTTGAATTTTGGTCAAATCTGGTCAAACTGTGGTCAAACTATGGTCAAACTACTTATTCAAGAAATATTAGTGTTACTAAATAATTATTGTTTTTTAGAACAATAGTTTCAAACTTAAACAGTGAAATGTGTGACTTCATGCTCAAGCTAAATTCCTGACGGTTTAATAGGATTGACATCTTACTATTGACTTCATGAGTTTCAGTTTTCAACTCTATGCAATTCTCATTGTCCTACTTTGTATTGTTTAGTACTCCAACAATTTAGGGGATGCCAAATTAAACCATTTTGTTTATACAAAGGCTCATTGAAGCTTCTGTTATAGGTTTTCTACTAATTGGATCTTTTCCTTTGTTTCATTGCAATGCTAATCCTTTCTTGGTACAGTTCAAGTTTGCTATCAAATTCTGAAAAAAGAAAAACAACCTCTAAACCAGGGGATTCGCTGAGAGGGAGTGTCGTAAGTGAAAAATGCCAACTTATTTTCTTCTTCAGTTTCAGTTATGAAGTAATGAACAAATGTGTGTTGTGCTATGCCTGCAGGAAAGAGTTCCAATTAGTTTTTCCACTCTTTGCCTGTACCTTTATGGCCAGTAGGCTTAATTCTTTCAGCCTGTAAGCTCTTCGCTGCTAGGTACAGAGTTTATAGTTAACTGAAAACAAATAACAAAGAGTCGCAAGTTCAGTTTTCGCTTATTGGAGTTGGCGTTCATGTTTGCTGCAGTGCATTCTTATCAAGCCATTCTTATCTAACCGATTCTACAGGTACATGTTGTTTCTCATATGCATTTTTTTCATGTATTTTGTTGAGAGAAATATTCTTGAGAGAACAGAGAGGTAAAAATACTAGGTTATTGTATCAAATGAGGGCATGGATGCTTTTACCGAGCTTTAGCTGAAGAGAAAATATGATGCAATAGGGTTGCCTCCACAAATTTGGAAACCAAGATCCAATATCCGCCTTCATCTTCCTTACACGCTTGAGTCGGGATAGTGATGAGGCCTCCTGAATGGTCTAAGCTTCAGAAGTTAAAGATTTTTAGTGTATTTATTCTTCTATTGAACTTGATTGAAGATATCTCTTACTTTATGCAGGTAAATCATCTACATATGCATGGAATGGCACATACTGGCCTCGGCCTGTACAATATTCATGTAAGACACATAGACAAGCATGTGAAAGTAGGCATCATCTCCTTCTATTCCTGTTTACTAGAGTGGTCGTGTTCTATCCTTGCAATCATGCTTAGGTTATCTGTAACATTTGTTCCATTTCATGTAATAAAAGTTAAATGTCTTTACTGGGAGTGTTAAAGATAGCATTCCCCTTTCATGATGATCTTGCATAAGCGTGTGGTAATTATGGCACTTTAACAATGTATTTATTTCTTGATTTGTTGAGATAGCAAGATTGTAATATAAATATATAATTTTCTTTCTATTACTATTGGTTGATGCAAAATATATGTCATCCTACACTGTACTTTTCTGGATCATGCATATGAATTCTAACAGTATTTTTCAAAATCAAGCCTTCATTATCAATGTTTAGTTTGTATCCTACTTGCTAAGGCAGCCCCTGTTTTAACAGTATACAGACCTGGGGGTATTGTAATGCTAAGGATTTAGCTTATCTTTTCTTTTCTCCATATATGCTGCAGATGGTCAAAATAACACTTTAGTACGGTTGATACATGAGTATTATGAACTAATATCAACATCCGCGGGGCTCTTCAAGTCTGCTTTGATATTAAACTAAATTGCAGTTCTGAACTGACATAGTGCCCTGTATACAAGATATATAGATTGTCGGAATTAAAAATCATAGCCTCAATTACTTCTGAAGCATAATATTGTTGTCTATTTTTTTATCTGTTCACTTTTAAAATACTTATTTCTTACGTTGATAATATTAATCTGTTCCTTGGTTTATATCTTCTCGAACAGGTTCATTCTTTACTATCCCCATACACACTTAATAATCTCGAAGAGTTTAAAAACCGTGGACCACATGAAGCTTGAAACCACATGTAGATGTGTTCAGATGCAAGTTCGGCTAATTGGACAAAGTTTGTCCAGGCAGCAAGGATTAAAAAGGTGACATGTGTGTCTTTGTTTTTGAAGGCAAAGAAGGCACGTTGTGAGCCACTATGCACAACCTTTCATAAGGTCAATGAATAAATACTTTCTATTTTCCTGTTGCCTTCGACATACTATATTATATGAAGATGCAGTCTAAATATCTCCTTGCATGGTATGCCTGAACTATAATGTTATTAGAATTGATAAATATGCCATCTAATCTCCTTCCATACTACTCCCTCTGTAAATATTAGTTAAAGACTAATTAAGTCACTATTTCTTAATGGTCCTTATAAAATGTGGTGCTCTAATGTAACTTTGGGTATGACCTAAGTAGGCTTGGGTATGACCTAAGTAGGGAACAAAGTTATTAGATGTGGCACATTGTTATTAGAAAACATAATTCACCAAAAAAAATGGAGAATTTATTCATTTGCATTTTCATGTTCTATCTCAGATGTGGCACATTGTTATTAGAACAGGTCCTTATAAAATGTGGTGTTCTAATGTAACTTTGTTCCTCAATGGTGAATTATGTTTTCTATAGTTAAAGTGCATGTGTGTTGCTGTGATGTATATAAGTGAAAGGGAACAAAAAAGAATGGGAGAAGGAGCTTCTTGCTTTTCTTTTTCCCTTTTGTCTCTGTTTGATAATTACTCATCCATCCTGATGCTTGAGTATTTTCTAACCTCCCCTGTTTTATTCTTTTGGTGCTACTTGGACGTTTCTAATGTCTGATTTTTTGTTTTCTTCCAGAATACATAAAGAATAAGCTACTAGCATTCCTAATGTGCAAGTAAGCCTACTACAACGAGAGATCTGGGCTGCTTCTTTGTGGCTTCCAAACTTGAAATGTTTGTTTGAAAGTTAGTTTAGTAATTTGTTGTGGATTCACAGCTTCTCACATGTACCATCCTCTTAGACCTTTAGATTTCTAAAGAAACTAAATAAAGATATGGTGGTATGGTCTCAATAGTACAACTTAAAGCCTTCCATGCTTTATATTTTCTCTGAAATTTGCTCTTGAAGAATCATGTATCTATGTTAGATCCGGTGAGAAAAGGCGGCTTCCAAGCAGAGGATGCGAGAGTGTTGGCCACATTTGGTTTTCGACTTGGGTGTCTAAATATTCTTACAATACTTGGCTCCCTCTCGCCCTTTGCGCCATTGGCGCAACGAGTCATCTAGTACAAAAGAGGAGCAAACACGCATCTGGTACTGCAACAGACCACCAAACACTGATGAAAGTTGCATGTATTGGCACTTCAATCTATCACTTGAGAAGCCCATGTGGAGTGTGCATAGAGCACCCGGCCTTTCCATCCTTGCAGAAGCCAGCAGTGATCCTCGCTGATCATGAAATGCTTGTGGTACCGACTCTTCACTTGGTCCTTGAGCATCAGAACAACATCAGGGTCCAATGGCAGCTGCCTTAGCCCCGCTCGCTCGTTCCGCGCCTGCCACTCCTTGTAGTTCTGAGGGCGCTCCACCCGGTCTGTGCCTTCACAGGCGATCATGTTAATGGCGGAGCGTGCAAAGATGTCCCGCTCCACCAGAAGTCTCTGGTCGTTGTCCCGTGGAACGGTGTTCTCCATCACATCGAACAAGGCCGTGAAGTAGTACAAGGCATGGCGGAACCGCGTCATGAAGAAAGCCGCGCTGTATGGTCCATTGACGAGGGACTGAACGAACACAGCCGGCCTCATCTTGCTGACATTGTTGAGCACCATGTCCCTCGGGCTCACCATGTCAAAGGTCAGGCTCTCGTCCATCAAGGTCCTGAACTCGTACAGGCTGTTCACGACCAGGACCTCGTCTGGGTCGATGTGCAGGTCCTCAGCCCGGACATCCTCCAGCTTGGATGCGATGGCGCGGAACTCGAATGGCACGCCGAACTGCCTAGCACAGTTGTTGAGCCGGTCCCCCGCCTCCTCCATTATTTGAGCCGGACGGAGCCCAGGGCGAGGGGTGTTAATGCCGGTGATCCTCACTTGCGGTGGCCCACCCTCCCTGTTGGCCAGCAACCGGAGCAAGTCCGGCCACTGGAATCCGGTGGTGATGCCGTAGTGCACAATGTGCAGTTTCCTCCTCCCTGCAACGGCCTTGCAGATGGTGTTGATGGCAAAGAGCAAACCAACCTTCATCGAGCAGCACGCAGCCATGTGCAGATGGAAGGCTTTGATGAGCTCAATGGTTAAGGTGTGCTTCCCCATGAGCGCTCGGTACAGCCGGCTCCCAGTGCCAGCCAGCCGTGCCTCCAGCCCCTGGGCGAAGTAGTGCGCCAGCCGCTGCTTGGCGTCCCCCGTCGGCGAGGAGTGCCACTTGATCCGCTCCAGCAGCTTGCTCGCGCCATGCACGTCGTTGCTGGACACTGCTTCGGCGCAGCGGATCAGCAGGGTCTCTAGGTCAGTCACCACCGTGTGCCTCGCCCCGCGCCTCCCGCGCCTGCCAATTGCTGCCTTGTTCTCCTTGTCCTCCAAGGTGACGCGTACCACCTCCTGCATCTCGCCCGGGTGCGCGTCGTAGCCGTTGAGGACGAGCCGGTCCAGCATCTCCAGCGCGGTGGCTTCCTCCTCCTCCTCCTCCTCCTCCTCCTCGACACAACGCGGCAGCGCCGTTATTTGCTTGCTGCTCCTGCCCAAGCCCGCCTCCGCCTCACCATCCATGCCAGGCCTCTTCTTACGCCCCCTGCCAGCCACCATCACATTGTCTGCGGGCAAGAACCTGTTGGCTTCCTCCATGCCTTTGAAGAAAGCCATGCTCGACAGCATGTCCGTTCTGGTGCTGCTCTCGCTGGGAATGGGAAACACCAAACCACTGGGCTCCATAATGCCTGTGCCTGTGCCTGTGCCGTTCAAGAAGAAGGCTGGATACTGCACCTGGCACCCGGAAACCATTAAGTCCATGCCGTTACCTTGGCTCGGCCTCAAGATGGAGGTGGAGGCGGCAAAGGACTCGTGGGCGTCGGATGAGGTGTCGGCAAGGATCTCGGCAAAGGGCTGCTCGGCCTGCAGGAGCTCTGGGTGGTCAGGGTACTGGTAGAAGAACTTGTCGACGATGTCCTCTTCCGTGAGCATGCGCGAAATGTACTCCAGGGCCAGGTCGTTCTGCGGCTGCTGTGAGTCACCATGGGTCGTCGGGGGCGGAGGAAGGTCGAGGAAGATGGATGGGGACAGTGGTGCAGGCTCAGTGAGGCCCAACAACTCCTCCGGTGTGGCAGCCATAGTGGAGTGCATGCTGATCTCTGATGGTGCAGTGAAACTATATTGGATGTGGAGTGGATGTATCACTGTCATCCATCCATTTCATGTGAAGCCAACAAGTACCTCGGACATCGTACAGTACGTTGCTGTCTATTGGAACCATCGTAGCTTCACATCTCACAAGGTTAGTTTAACTGTCCGCCGGCCGGCCTGCGCCTGCACACATGGACAAAGAGAGGCTCTTGAGAAAGATTATATCCATCTTGTTGTCGCAGCCAGCATTCTGTCCTTGTCTGATCACAACTTCAGAAGCAGTCAACTTTCTTGTAGACATCAATTTATGTTTTAAAATGTCAGGCTGTTGTGAGTTCGACATGTAGTAGCACTAGCAGGTAAAATCATTGAAAATTCTCTAGTATTATCCTGAAAATTGATTAGCTCACACGTACTCCCTCCGTTCCTAAATATAAGTCTTTTTAGAGATTTCAAATGGACTATCACATACGGATGTATATAGACATACTTTAGAGTGTAGATTCATTCATTTTGCTCCGTATGTAGTCACTTGTTGAAATCACTAGAAAGACCTATATTTAGAAACGGAGGGAGTAGTAGCCAGTTTCCAGATGCATGTAACCTTTAACCATGTTCAGTTATGTTTCTTTCCTGCTCCACACTTGGACACCTGCAAGTAGGCAAACGGATTTGTAAGATGAAAACGCAGAGAAAGAAATTACAAATTCAAGACATTTGAGTTATCCTTTTTCTTTGAACAATTTCCAGTAATCCTTTTACACATGACACTGAATTTATTGGTCCTCTTATACGAGACTACAGATTATATATCTTCTTCTTCGGGTATCATGTCTTAATGAGATAACTGAAGAAGAAGAATGACTGGAAGCACATAAACATCTGCTGCTGCAACAGCAATTGACCTTTACATTAAGTCTTTACTCATCAAAATTGAAACTTAATGTCTAAAAAAAATGTAACTTTAAGGCAGCTTACAGGAGACATTTAGCATGCGGCAGTGGCACCCTGGTGTTATTCATATTCGTGTCTAAGAGCGAAATTTAAGATGTTTGAAGGAAACGGGAGGGGATGCCTCAGCTGTATCTTATACTAATGTCCATAACATTAACCTTTCCTATGCAGAAAAAGGCAGCTAATACTCCGAGCTAGTGTCGTCTGCCACCCACGCCGAGTGAGCATATAGGATGCGCCCCTTCCACCCCTGCAGCAACCACCCCTGATCCACATCCACAACAAACTCCTTGTGGTACAGGCTCTTGACCTTGCCTGATGCCACCTTAGTGATAATCGGCTTCAGTGGCAGCTGTCTGAGGCCTGCACGTTGGTTTCTCAGCTGCCACTGTTTGTATGTCTCAGGACGCTCTACCCGGTCTGCACTCTCGCAGGCGATAGTATTCAGAGCACACTGCCCGAACATGTCCCGCTCGAGAACGAAGCGCTGGTAGCTATCTGGTGGTGTGGTGGCGTCAAGCATGTCGAACACCGATGAGTAAAAGAAGAGCGCCTCCCGAAACCGCGCCAAGAAAAATGGGCCGCTCGAACCGTTCACAACACCTTGGATGAACACATCTGGCTGCATCTCCCGGATGTTGCTGAGGACCACATCCCTGGGGCTGGGTCTGTCGATAACAAGGCTCTCGTCCATCAAGGTGTTGAAATTGAACAGGTCATTCACCACAAGCACCTCGTCAGGGTCGATGTTGAGGTCCTCGGCACGGATAGTCTCCCACTTGGCCGCGATGGCATGGAACTTGAACGGCAAGCCAAACTGACGGGCACAGTTGCTGAGTGCCCGCCCTGTCTCCTCAAGCCTCTTAGCCGGGCGGAACCCGGGCTGCGGGAGGTCAATCCCGGTGATCCTCACCTCCGGTGGCCCGCCGTCCCTAGTCGCCAGCCAAGCCAGCAGGCCCGGCCACTGGCACCCATAATGCAAGCCATAATCCACAATGTGCAACTTGCTCTTCCCTTCCACGGCATCGAAGATGGTCATGCTGGAGAATGTGAACGCCACCCTTTTGAAGGAGCAGGCTGCCATGAACAGCTCGTAACCTTTGAGGAACTCCATGGTCGAGGTGTGCTTCGCCATGAGTGACCTGTACACCTGGCTCCCAGTGCCCGCCAGCCGGGCCTCAAGCCCCTTGGCGAAACAATACGCCAGCCGCTGAGCGGCATCTCCTGTTGCGGAAGCATGTTGCCTGATCTGTTTCAGCAGATTGCCCGCGCCATGACGGTTGCCGGTGGCCACCTCCTGTGCGCAGCATAGCAACAGCCCGCGCAGGTCCACCGCCTCTTTCTTTCCCTGCTTTCCCCGCACCGCCTTCTTATTTTTTCTATCAGCTCTGATGTTCTCCATGGTGATTTGCAGCTTCTCCATGGTCTCCCCACATAGTTCGTAACTATTCAGCATTATTTTGTTGATCATCTCGCGGGCGCCATCCTCTTCCAGCTCCGGCATCAGCAGTTTGCTGGACCTGCCCACCACTTCCTCCAGCTTGTCCACATCACGCTGACCCTTGCGTGCCCCACCACTAATGCTTCGCCCAAAAATCTCTTTCGCTTGGTCGACGCTGAAGACATCAGCCTGCGGTTGGTTGTCTCTAGGCAAGAACTTGTTGGCCTCCTCCATGCCTTTCAAGAATGCAAAGTTAAGCATGGCTTCATTGGAGCGGTTGAGTTTGCTCTGATCACCATTATTGTCCACCTCAGCACCATCCGAGAACGTCCAACTCGGGACGTCCTTGTCAGCCAAGCACATGCTGCCTCCACGAATACCCTGCAAAGACGCATCGGAATGCATCTTCTCCATGTCGCCACCTTCGCAGGACAGTAAGTTCTTGGCATCATCAAGAATTTGGGTAAATTGCTGCTGCGCCTGGAGGAAGGCAAGATGGTCTGGGTACTGGTAGAAGAACCTGTCGTCGATGTCCTCCTCCATCAGAATGCGAGTGATGTATGGAAGCACCAGGTCCCCGACACTGCCGCCACAGGGCGACGGAGGAATGTCAAGGTAGACGGATGGAGATGGCGGCGGGGGCTCCATGTGTTCCTTCAGTCCCAGCAACTCCTCGCGGGCGATGGGCATGGTGGTGAACTGAACTAGTGATGGTGCTGCGCTCCACAAGGATATGGCTGGTTGCTCTTGTACAGAGAAAGGCGTCGGTTCTTCCCATGCTTGGAGACTTGGAATCAACGATCATCCTCCAAATGGACATGGCTGATGGTTCTTAAAAAAAGAATTGTCCTATAGTATATATCAGGACATGGCTGATCCTCCTGTTTGTCCCCATCACACAATAGTATGACTGTCCTAGGTTGATTATTTTTCTCGAACACACCTGGCAGCGTGTCCTTTTCATTATGAAAGCACCAAGATAGCAGGAACAACCAAAATTTACAAATATTTACAAAAATAAAGGAAAAACAACAGTCCTTACTGAACGACTAAACAAAGTTTAGCATTGTAATACTACTAGTAAGATGCCCGTGCGTTGCACGGAATAACTATGCATGTGTTCAGATTGACGTGTGTCGGGTCATCCCATCTGTGTAATAAATATCACTATGCTTTTCCAAATATTCAATTATGTTCCCGAGCTTACATGCATCCAAATGAATAGTAAATGCAAACAAAATAGATTTTTTTTTTCTTTTTTGCAAACATGTCGATCGAGTATTCTACTTGCACGCAAAATTTCTCAAAGAACTAACATTCATGGTATTTTGCAAAAAAAAGAACTCAAAAAGCTTTAAAGATAGTTTTTTGGGTATTGGTTTAGAATATTTTTCCAGACCAACATGAACGTTGTTTTTCACAAAAATGGTGCGCGCACCTAGAACAGTCCAACATGTTTGCTGCCCAAAACAGTAAGATTGTTTTGAATATTATATTACTGCCATTATTTGAGCTCAGGAGCCAAGTTCATGTCTCTTTCTATTTCAGCAAGCGCCAATGAAAAATTGGGAGAACCTAGAATTTATAATCCTATAGGCAGGACACTATTGCTACTCCCTATCTGTGTCGTACTCCATCTCTAAGAAAACAAGACTTTCCAAAAAAAACAAGATTTCACAAGACTTTTCCCTTCAGTAAAAGCTTCACCTCTGTCATGTTTGCTCTATAGTTGCACTACTTTTTCCGAGAAAAGGAGCTTACAGACTCCAAATTCGGTTGCTGAAATCATTCCGGTATTTACATACACGCACATACACACACCATACGGGCTGGGCATTAGCCACCCAAACCCAATACACACACGCACATATACACACCATACGGGCTGGGCAGTAGCCACCCAAACCCAACATGAAAGCATAAACAACTACTCCCTCCATCATCCTTGGTAACATGAACAAGAGCATCGTCAACCAGTAACCTGACA
Organism: Triticum aestivum; assembly: GCF_018294505.1. Classification (NCBI taxonomy): domain Eukaryota; kingdom Viridiplantae; phylum Streptophyta; class Magnoliopsida; order Poales; family Poaceae; genus Triticum; species Triticum aestivum. The sequence continues at coordinate 122,473,749 of NC_057805.1, forward strand.
AACTACAGTTAACTCTCATACGGAGAAAAAAGTTGTACACAGAATCCCAAATAGACCAAACACAGCAGAGCCCAAAAAGGACGACGACGACTACATTGCTAGTCTCATGACCATGGGGTTCCAGCCATGTCGACGCCCACACTTCCTGCGCCACCATCGCCAGCTTACTGGGTCTATGTCACAACAGTCCTCAAAGAGCTCCTTTGTGCAAGGCTGCTCAAGATGTTAGGACGAACACATGAAAGCAGGATTTATTCCTTCAGTGAAAAGGAAGTTGATTTTTGAATGACATGATACCTAACAAATAACCCAAGTAAATCCTCCTCTTACCGAGATGGCACCAAATAATTAGCGAACGTAATTATTCAGCACATATATCATATCATGTGGTACGCCAGCAGATGGAAGCCCACAGGTTACACAACCTAAGGAGGAGCAAACTAATTATTCACCACATATATCATCAGGTATTCAAATGACCGAAGACCCAAAGTAATTTATCAGACCAAATGTTGCTTAAGAATAGAACTCAGACAATAAACAGACCAAATGTTGCTTTAGAGTCGAGATATCGAGCCATACAATGACCTGTAGCTTCCAGTTTTGATGTCAACTATGCCAATAAAAGTGGCATCATCGTCTAATAGTAGTAGATGATGAAGCATTACAATCTTTACTAAATTTTGGGGTCCTAAAGACCTTCTTTAGCACAAAATTATAGCCCACATATAAGATTCACCTAAATGGTCCAGAAGAAAGAAACAAGAATGAATTAGAAGTGTTTTGACTTAATACTTGGGCTCTCACTTCTATCTTCTCACCTAAAAGGACATCAGACAAGCACCTGCAGTATACTTACACAAAGGAAAAAAAAAAAGGAAACTGTAGACCACTGTGGGACTTATTATTGTCATCGACCACTGTGTTATTTAAAGTTGGACCAATAGTCAGATAATACAAATATATGCAAACAGATTGTTCCACCAAGCGATAAGGGACAAGATAGCAACCTTTTTGTTTTCCTTTATCGCTTTGTTGGCACGAGGATTGTAACATTTGGGCGCAAGACCTGATTATTTCTCCCCAAAACAGAAGAGTATGAGGTTAGCCAAATGAATTAAAAGCTCAAAACACAAAAGCCAATAGGAATGTTATATGTAATCTAACAAGAATACTATTCTTTGCCAAAAGACAACATGATAATTTGTTTTAACCCAACAACATCTATGATAAATTTAGAACAATTTATATTTAGATCTGAAATTGCACATATGATAAATTTGATCATCATCAAGTAACAATATGAATAAAACAAATGATATGCACATGTATGGTAGCCAAAAACTACAAATCAGAACATAGTAGTATACAGAAGTGATCAAGTATGAAATTTTCACAGCATTTCCATAGAACCTAACACAATAATTTTCACAGCATGGCTTCACAACTTCCAGTCAATAGTGGGAAAAGAAAATACGTTCACAGCAATATGCACAAAACAGGTCAGTATGTAGCATGATGCACTCCTTATAAATCTCTAGCACAATCACCAATCTCTAAATGAGTGCACATACTGAATATTCAACCTAACTCAACCAGTATTTCCTGACCTTGTGATTACTCAGTTTCACACCTAAATCCAAGGGTTTCTCCTGGAGACTTCTAATTTCTGAGCTTGATGAGTATCTTTTGGACCTGCCATGTGGATCGTCATTTTAAAAATCAGTGATTTGGTGAGAAAAAAATTCCAACTGTAGTTGGAGCTGCCACTGAGTATTTATGTGCATATTTAGTACCAATGCATATTTACTATTTGGTTAACTTAAGCAACTATACTTCAAGATTTCAATTGTAATCAATATCGCAATACAAGTATAATGTGGTACTACAAAAGTATAAGATCAAGTGACAAGAATGTGGCTATCTGTGGTCCAGCAATCTATGCCAATAGATGAATAAAAAATCAAACTGCTATAATATTCACTAATTATCAGTGCTAGCATTTATTGTGTAAAAATCATATTAGAATAGAAGTAGGCTAGCATAGCACTCGAAGCATAGTAAACCATTCCTCTAGTATTATTGGGAAAAGGTACTGGTGCTTGATCTCCTAATCAGATCAGTCATTTCTGTCATTGCACATATCTGCAATTGCACAAGTAATAAGATCCACCCATACCTTGGTCCTTCACGAAGTAGAACAGAAGACGAAGTCCTCACAATCCATTCAATCTGAAGATTGGCGTGACCAGCGTTTGGCTTCTTTGGGTGCAGCAGCGAGAGTCCCATTTGCTTTATATTGGTCTTCAATAGTAGTTTCTAGACAGCTCCACCTTGGCATGCGGATTCGAACCCAGAGTGATAGAAAATTTGATATATATGGGCCTGCAAGGATGGTTTCTAGACAGTTTCGCCTGGGCGCGCGGGTTTGGCAGAAAATTTAAATTTGGGAGGCGGCATGGGTGGACAGGATGACAGTAGCCAAGAATAGCGCGCCGGTGGGGAAGGGCAAGGAGTAGTATGTGACGGCGCCGCCGCCGCTGTGAATGAGCAGCTCGTAGCCGGCGGCGTACTTGGGGCAGTCAGCGTTGGAGGAGAGGGTGGAGAGGGCGGATGAGACATCGAGGAGGGGGAGGTGGTGGCGATGATGGGCGGAGGTCGGTGGGAACACTGCGGCAGAGGAAGAGGCAGAAGATGCGTCGGTGGCGGACCTACGGCGGCCAGCGGCGGAGGAGACGGGTGAGCAGGCGGAGGAGACGGCAAGGGGGGAGAGGTGGCAGTGATGGTCTACGCTAAGCCTGCAGCAGCAGAGGAGGAGGCAGTATAGGCCTCGTTAGACGGACGGCGGCGTCGGCCTGCTTGCCGAGGTTGGCATCGGATGAGACGGGGAAAGGGGCGGAGCCACGGGGGAGACGGCGAGGAGGATGGTTCGCCGCGGCGGTGAGAGGTTGGACTGGTAGAAGGCATAAGGCCGGGGAGTTGGCTGGGGTTGAACGGCGTCGACAACTGCCACATCGCCGGATCGATTCCAGCGCTGCCGGCGGCGGTTCGTACGGCGCCTCCCGTTCTGGAGAGGAGATGGTGGATAAGGTCGATAGTTTCTTTTTTTTTTTGACCCGGTGGGGGTGGGGCAGAGAGTCGAACAAGAGAGATAGGCTGAGAGGGCTTATCTACAAATGTGTAATGCATCAGGCGTTTTTTTTTGCAAAATTTACCACAGATTACTTGCAATGCGTTGGATGTAGATCTGATGGTTGAAATTGAAGCAAGGCAGGCACACCATCATCACCAACTCGTATTTTTATAGGAGTAGAGATAAACCACAAGGGAGAAGTATACTGTTACATGCGAACTTGCATTTTTTTCAGTATTAAAACATATAATTGCAGTTTTTTAGCATGCTTTCATCTTTCATGAGCCAGTATTTTGTTTAATCTGTAATCACTAAATCACTATTAGATTGAAGTAGTCATTCGGTACCTTCAGACCTGCCGTTTATCCCATTCACTGCACACAGGCCCAGTAGCACTACAAACCTGCTAGTAAACATAACGCTCAATCAATGAACTTGTGACCTGAAAGGCTGAAACATTAAAGCATAGAGAGAAATAGCAATTCCAGGCAAGCAATACGAATATAACACACAATGGGCACAGGTTCGTGTTAGTTAGAAGAGTTTCAGAGGCAATGAAATTGGTTACCATATTTGCTACCGGTAAAAAATATGGCCCATGCAATGCAATTGAATTGGCATGTGACATACCCCGGCCAGAAGCAAAAGGAATTAGAAGATGCCAAGTGAAGAGATACATTTACTTAGAAAGTTAGAGATGAGTTTGTTAGGAAAGAAGATATCCTATTTTTGGTGGTCGGGACGAGTCTTCCATATAAAAGGAACATCATGTACTCTGCTAAAAATAAGCAATGAAATAATCAAAAATTCTTTAAGCCCCTCTTCCACGTCTGGGACAAGCCCTGCAGTGAGGCTGTTGAGGGACATCCCCGGTCCATGGACCTTTACCCTGCCCATATTATCTTGTTGTGAATCAAGGTCCATAAAATGCTGGTCTTCATTATCCATGACAAAAGTTGTAATACACTGCGACTAAAACATCCAATTTACACATACATGAGGATGATATCATATCATCGTTAGTCTTCTAGGGTTTACTTCCAATCTCGGACCTTCATCTTCCTTACCATCGTCACACAAATCCATCAGGCCATGACAAAGAGATCAGATGGTTCATGTGAACGGCCAAAGCTCAACACCAAACTCTGGAGACTGAACAGCCACTGTAGTGGCCAGCTGCATCAAACAATAAAACGAGTATGCAACTAGTTCAAATTTACTGGATCATGTATAGTAGGCTAGTAGACAACGCACAACCCTAAATATATATTTACCTTATACAGTTGGGTACAAGAAAAGGGGAAAAAATGCAGACATTATCTGAAATACTTCAAGCAGTCCGATAGATATGACGAGTCAAAATGCATCTTTCAGCTTGAGAGCATAAACCACACCACAAACAGTATTAATACCATATCTACTTATGTTCAAGTGCAGGAAGGAGAAAATTAGTTAACAGTGGGAGCTAGCACCGTCTGCCTCCCATGTTGAGTGAGCCAAGAGGATGCGGCCCTTCCACCCTTGCAGCAGCCAGTGGTGGTCCTCGTCGATGAGAAAGTCCTTGTGGTATTTGTTCTTTACCATGTCCCTAGCCATCTTAACAGTTTCTCTGTCCAGTGGCAGCTGCCTCAGGCCTGCACGTTGGTTTCTGACTTGCCAATGCTTATAGGTCTCACAACGCTCCACCCGGTCCGTTCCCTCATATGCAATGGCATTCAGGACAACCCACCCAAAGATGTTGCGCTCCAGCGCCAGCCGCAGTTTGTTCTCCCTTGGCATGGTTGCATCAAGCATGTCAAACAGTGCAGAGTAAAAGAAGAGGGCCTCGCGGAACCGTGACAAGAAGAAGGTGCCATAGGAACCATTCACGGTGCTTTGGACAAACACGTCCGGTTTCATCTTGCTGATGTTGCCGAGGACAGTATCCCTGGGGTTCGGGCTGCCTATGACGACACTCTCATCCATTAAGGTCCTGAAATTGTACAGGTCATTCACAGCAAGCACCTCATCAGGTTCCAGGTCCAGGTCCAGGTCCTCGATGGAAACGGTCTGCCACTGCGCCAAGATGGCACGGTACTTGAACGACACACCAAGCTCCCGGGCAATGCCAGTCAGCCGATAACCGATCTCCTCCATATGTTTTTCTGGGTGGAATCCAGGCTGTGGGAGGTCAATGTGCGTGATCCTGACCTCTGGCGGGCCACCATCCCTTGCTGCCAGCCTGCGCAGCAGTTCTGACCACTGGAATCCATAACGAAAGCCATAATCAACAATGTGCAACCTGCTCCTCCCCACTGCCGCATTGAAGATGGCACTGTTGGCGAACAAGAAGGATACATTCCTGAAGCAGCACGCTGAAATGAATTCTTGGTAAGCCTCTGAGTGTGCCACAGCAGAGGTGCCCTTAGCCGTAAGCGTCCCATACACTTGGCTGCCTGTGCCAGTGAGCCGTGCCTCCAGCCCCTCAGCGAACCAGTAGGCAAGCCGCTGTGTGGCGTCACCAGTGGGTGAGGCATGCTGCTGGATCTCCTTGAGCAACTCACCTGCCCTCCGGCGGTCATCCATCACCGCCTTGGCACAGTGGATCAGCAGCGTGTGCAGGTCAATCACCCGTGCCTTGCTCTTTCTCCCCTTCTTGTTACTGTTCCCAGTCTCATTGTCCATGGAACTGCACATTTGATTCAAGTCGAACACCTCGCAGGCACCAGCTTCGACCAATCTGTCCGTCCTACTGAAATCAGCCTCCACCTCGTCGCTCCAGTCCTTGCGGCCCCTGCTGCTTTTCTCCTTCGGTTGGTCCTGCTCACCGGTGGCCGTCAGCTCACTGTTTGTGGGCAAGAACTTCTTCGCCTCTTCCATGCCCTTGAGGAAAGCAGTGCTAAAGATGTCAGTGCTGAACTCTCCATTGGCGAGCAACAGCAAGCTGCGGACATCATCAACACCCTTGAACTTCGAGATGCCCGAGCTGGGAGAGTGCATGTCGCTGGCCAAGGCGCCACCTTGGTCTGCCATTAAGGTGGAGGCATGCATGCTGGAAGAGAGGATTTGGGCAAAGGGTCGCTGGGCTTTGAGGAGTGCAGGGTTGTCTTCGTCAATGTCATCCTCCTCCTCCATGAGGATACGCGCGATATTGGGGAGTGCCAGGTGATCCTGCATGGCAGAGCGGTTCCTGTCGGGAAGGTCGGGGAAGATATGAGGGACAGCCATGGTGATGACAATGGACAATGGGAATGCGCTTCCTCTAATGAATGGAATGGAATCATGGTAGGTATGATGTTGCTCTGCTAAACTTCTCTCCTTGGTATCACCGAATTGTCTCCAACAATAAAAGGACAAGTAGATGTTTTTCTAATCATATAGGGACGATGTGACCTTCTTGTTCCATTTGCTAGTACAAGGACATTATGCCAAAAAAATGGCATTTAAAAGAATTCTGGGAAAGATCACAACTGGACATGTTTGCACACTATGGCACTTGAAAACCTTTATGTAGTACAGAAGTGATACAATGATGAAGGGCCAAAATAGCAGCTTTATTTGCATGAAAATTGTTTTGAAAGTGCACTTAGTACTCAAACATGGACGTGTGTTCAATTGGGGAAGTACGAGGACTGAACCTAAAAGTGGTTAACAAATGGAGGATTTGTTACCTTTATCCGTTATATGCAGCATGTACACCATGCTTGATCTACACTAGGCACGACGGCATCTAAACTCAAACCACCCCAGATCTTCTATCTTTGACAGCTAAGCCCTCCAACCAATCCTGAATGTAGTAGTCATTTGGTATCTCCAGACCTGATCCGCCTATCGCCTGCACTGCATACACCCTCAGTACCATTAGCACTTTAAACCTGCAAGTAAACATGACACCCATGCTATGAACGTGTCATCTAAAACTTTAAAGCATAGAGGAACAAATAGCAATTGAAGGCAAGTAATAAGAACTTCAGCCCACCAATGGGCACATGTTTATATTAGTTATAAATTACTCAGATTCGTTTAGTGATTGGCCTGCAGCAAGGTAGGCACAGTTACAATATAAAAAAGATAAGCATAGAAAATAGACTACTTAAAACATCTGGTTACCCAAGCAAAGAAGAGCAGTGGCCAACTTGAACTATGAAAACGTCTCTAACTTCTTTTTTTGTTTGAGAATTAGCTGCTAATATTACACTCCTTGTCTAGCAAGTTCATAATACACTCCAGTGGAACATGAAGCCAAGTAATTATTGCAGCTCTCCTTTGCTAATGCATGTGCTACCTCATTAGCCGTACATCGGACCGCCAGCAGCGCATGGTCCTCAGAGTCCTGGAGGCATCCCTTGATTCCTTCAACCAGTGGCCCATATACTGAATGATCTTGGCTCACATATCCCTTGAAAACATCTCAAGTTTGTCGACTTTTGATAACAAATAAATATGCCATCTCGATAAACTATTTACCAGCCAACTGTAGAAGAGCATGGTAGCTTCAGAAGCAACAAACTGGTTACCATGGTGGTCCTGATCATCTATAACTGAAGTTGTAATACATGGTCAACAAAACATCCAATTTACAAACACAGAAGGATGATATCACATCGTGCTTACCTACAAGCTTTTTTACTTCCAATCTTGAATTTCATCTTCCTTGCCAGTATTGCATGAATCCACCAGACTATGACAAAGAGATCAGACAGTTTCCGTGAATATCCAAGGCTCAACATCAAAGTCTGGACAATGGGTCACTGTAGTCACCAGCTAAATTAGCCACTAAAACAAGCATGCCACCAGTTCGTTCCGGATAACACGCGGCCATAGTCATAGATATATATATTTTATCTTAAAAAACATAGAAATATATTTATCTTCTTATACAGTTGAGTACAAGAAAAGAGCAAAGAAAATGCCACATCATCCCAAATGCCTTTTGCCATCCCATAAAAGCAAGAAAAAATAAAATGCATCTTCAAAGTTTAGAATATAAACCTCATCACAAACAGTATAGTATTAATTGCCCATAGCAGCTGTTGTTCCGGTGCAGAAAGGAGAAAAATAGCTAACAATGGGAGCTAGCTCCCTCTGCCACCCATGTTGAGTGGGCGTAGAGAATACGACCCTTCCATCCCTGTAGCAGCCACTGGTGATCCTCGTCTATGTCAAAATCCTTGTGGTACTCACCCATGACCATGTCCCTAGCCATCTTAACAGTCTCTCTGTTCAGTGGCAGCTGCCTCAGGCCTGCTCGTTGGTTTCTGATCTGCCAATGCTTATAGGTCTCACCGCGCTCCACTCGGTCCTCTCCCTCATATGCGATGGCATTCAGGACCATCCACCCAAAGACGTCACGCTCCAGCGCCAGCCGCAGTTTGCTCTCCCGTGGCATGGTTGCATCAAGCATGTCAAATAGCGCAGAGTGATAGAAGAGGGCCTCTCTGAACCGTGACAAGAAGAAGGTGCCGTAGGAGCCATTCACGGTGCTTTGGACAAACACGTCTGGCTTCATCTTGCTGATGTTGCCGAGGACGGCATCCCTGGGGTTCGGGCTGGCTATGACGACACTCTCATCCATTAAGGTCCTGAAATTGAACTGGTCATTCACAGCAAGCGCCTCGTCAGGTTCCATGTCCAGGTCCTCAACGCAAATGGTCTGCCACTGTGCCATGATAGCACGGTACTTGAACGGCACACCAAGCTCTTGTGCAATGTCAGTCAGCCGATTACCTATCTGCTCCATATGTTTTTCCGGGTAGACCCCAGGCTGTGGGAGTTCAACGTGGGTGATCCTGACCTCCGGTGGGCCACCATCCCTTGAAGCCAACCAGCGCAGCAGCTCAGGCCACTGGAACCCAGAATGGAGGCCATAATCCACGATATGCAACCTGCTTCTCCCGACTGCTGCATTGAAAATGGCCTTGTTGGCAAACAAGAAGGCTACCTTCCTGAAACAGCAAGTGGACATGAACAGCTGGTAGGCCTGCATATGCCTCACAGTAGAGGTGCACTCCGCCGTGAGCAACCCGTACACCTGGCTCCCTGTGCCGGTCAGCCGCGCTTCCAGCCCCTCAGCAAACCAGTAGGCAAGCCGCTGTGTGGCATCCCCAGTTGGTGATGCATGCTGCTTGATCTCCTTGAGTAACTCACCTGCACTACGGCGGTCATCCATCACCGCCTTAGCGCAGTGGATCAGCAGTGTGTGCAGGTCAACCACCCGCGTCTTGCTCTTTCTCCCCTTCTTGTTGCTGTTCCCAGTCTCATTGCCATGGGCAATGAGCATTTGGTCGAACACCTCGCCAGCACCAACTTCCACCAATCTGCTAGTCCTACTGACATCAGCCTCCACCTCACCATGCCTGTCCTTGCGGCCCCTGCCACTTTTCTCCTTGGGTTGATCATGCCCACCGGTGGTCGTCAGCTCACAGTTTGTGGGCAAGAACTTGTTGGCCTCTTCCATGCCCCTGAGGAAGGCAGTGCTAAACATGTGAGTGCTGTAGTCCCCATCGGGGAGCAACAGCAAGCTGCGGACCTCATCAACACCCTTGAACTTGAAGATGGGCGAGCTGGGAGAGTGCACGTCGAGGGCCAAGGCGCCGCCTTGGTCTGCCATTAAGGTGGAGGCATGCATGCTGGAAGAGAGGATTTGGGCAAAGGGTCGCTGGGCTTTGAGGAGTGCAGGGTTGTCTTCGTCAACGTCATCCTCCTCCTCCATGAGGATTTGTGTGATATAGGGGAGTGCCAGGTGATCCTGCACAGCAAAGCAGTTGCTGTCATCATCGGCCATCAAGGGAAGGTCTGGGAACACCGGGAGACGGGAGTGGCAGCCTTGGTGATGGCAATGACAATGGTAATGGCAAAGCTCTTCCTGGAATGAATGGAAGGGAATCATGGTAGGTGTAATGTTGCTCTGCTAAGCTTGTCTCCTTGGAATCACCGAACTGTCTCCAACCAGAAAGAACAAGAAAGCAGTTGCTTTCCTAATCATCTAGGTGTGATGTGACCTCCTTGTTCCATTTCCTTGTACAAGAGAATTACGTCGAAAACAAATTGATATTTTAAAAACACAAGAAGAAAATCACACATGTACATGTTCGAGTACTATTTGCATTTGCAAATCTTTGTGCAGTGCAAAAATAATAAAACGATGAAGGCTAACATAGTAGCTTTTTTGCACAGAATTAATTTTAAAAATGAACTTAATACTCAAATATGTACCTGTGTTCCATTTTTGAGAAACTTTGTAAGTTTGCGAACAGACTTTTTTAGAGGGTATAGGTGAGCTCAGATGCCAAAACATTGCACTAAGCATGACGTGTTTTACTCTGCTTCTGATGTTTGGCAAAATGAAAGCGCGGCATACATGACACATACAACCCACAAGTCCCGAGTCCTTAACTACAATTCAAACTGTATCTCGGTTACACGAATACATAGTTACATCTACTACTTTGTTGCACATGAATCTTAAAGGAAAAAAAGTAGTGCGTGAACATAATTATTTAAGTGGGAGCTTAGGAATTATGCTGATATGTCAAAAGAGTAAATAATATACTGGGAGAGGCCAAAATATACCTAGTTAAAATCTTGAAAATGCTATAGTTTGTAATAGACTTACTCATGCTTAATCTGTAGTCCTATATCCCTGCCACGATCTGCATACTTGACCAAACACAGCACATGATGCTATGAACTTTTTAAGGAGAAACCATAGAGATTATTAGCAATAAAATCAAGCAATATGGATGTAGGCTCACTCAGTATTCCTTGCTACTCGGGTTTTCTCTGGCCATGTAAAGTACATAATAGAATGCAAACCATGGGACCAATATCTGAAACCAAAAATTGGCAGAGCAGTATGAAGATGAGCCTAGAAATGTAACACAACTGGAGTAACATATAATCTGCATCTGTGCAAGTTTGCACCTTTCTCACATACCATCATTTAACAATATATCACCGAGCTTGCCCAAAGTTATACAAACAACAACAACAACAAAGCCTTTAGTCCCAAACAAGTTGGGGTAGGCTAGAGCTGAAACCTATAAGATCGGCTTGCCCGAAGTTATAATATTAAAAAAATCCAGCAAAAACAGTTATAAGATCATAGATTTTCTAGGATAATAGAAAAATTAAGGGTATAAGGTGCCCATCTTTCTCAGAAATTATCGTCGGTGCAAACTTCATGTTATGTGTGGTCAAGCCGATTACAACTTTAATTGTTCATACAAGTAAAGATATATGTGCATATCAACTCTGACTAATCAGTGCAGCTTTGAGGCTTCAACACATATCTGGTTACTCTTCCACAGGCTCAAAAGCAAGTGCCAAACAATTTGACTGACATATTCATAAAACCCTAAAGATTTTGTGGTGTGCTGTTACAAAATCTGCAGCAACACAATGGCCGAAGCATCCAATTTATAGATATACTCCCTCCGTTCCAAAATAGATGACCCAACTTTATACTAACTTTGTACTAAAGTTAGTACAAAGTTGAGTCATCTATTTTGGAATGGAGGGAGTATATGCCAAGACATTACTGCATCTCTGCAGATTTCTAAGTTTCAGATCTAAGCTTCATGATCCATGATGAGCATAATCAAATGACTACTTGGCATAGTAGAAGTAATTGGCTACCTCATGGCACCATGGAATTATAAGATCACAAATGGTGAGATAAGTGCTAACTTACAAACATTGATATATTTATTGATGTCAATAATCTAAGTATGATTGAGAAAAGAAGCTAGGTTGCATTGTCGGCAACCCATGTTGACAGGGCATAGAGCACACGCCCCTTCCACCTGTGCAGCAACCACCGCTGATCCTCATCAACGACGAAGTCCTTGTGGTAGTTGTCCTTAACCTTGTCCAGCACAAGCCTAACAACATCTGGATTCAATGGCAGCTGCCTCAGCCCTGCCCGGTGGTTCCGGAGCTGCCACTGCTTGTATGTCTCAGGGCGCTCCACCCGGTCTGCGCCCTCACATGCAATGACATTCAGGGCAGACCGCCCGAAGATGTCGCGCTCAAGCAGCAGACGCCCTTCATTATCCCGGGGGACTGTCGCATCCAGCAGGTCAAATTGGGCCGAGTAATTGAACAGTGCCTCCCTGAACCGTGTCAGGAAGTATGTAGCACCATACGAGCCATTCATAATGCCATGGATGAACACGTCTGGGCGCATCTTCCTGATGTTGTTGAGGACCTGATCCCTGGGGCTCGGAGTATCAAAGCCGAGGTTTTCGTCCATCAAAAGCCTGAAATGGCAAAGACTAATCACCACAAGCACCTCATCACGGTCGATGTTCAGGTCCTCTGGCTGGACTGTCTCCCGCTTTGCTGCAATACCATGGAACTTAAACGGCACACCGAACACGCGGGCGAAGTTGCTGAGCCTGCGCCCTGTCTCCTCAATATGGTAGGCTCCATGGAACCCAGGTTGAGGGAGGTCAATGCCGGTGATCTTCACCTCTGGTGGTCCACCTTCTCTAGCTGCAAGCATACGTAACAGGCCCGGCCACTGCAGTCCTTGACTCAGACCATAGTCCACAATGTGCAATCGGCTCTTCCCTACCACAGCATTGCAGATGGTCTTGTTGGCAAAGATGAACGCCACCTTTTTGCAGCAGCAAGCTGCCATGTAAAGCTGGTTGGCCTTGAGAAAGTCTGCAACCGAGGTACGCCTTGCCATGAGCGACTGGTACAGCTCGCTCCCCCTACCCGCCAGCCGTGCATCCAGCGCCTCGGCAAAATAATGCGCCAGTCTTTGCGCCGCATTACCCTTTGGGGTCGAATGCTGCCTGATTCTTTTCAGCAGCTCACTTGCGGTCCGGCGGTTATCTGTGGACAGCGCCTGGGCGCAGTTCAGCAGCAGCGTGTGCAGGTCCACCATCTCACTGTCACTCGAGTCCCGTCTTGGCCGTCCCTTCTTCCGTCTGTTCTTCCCGGGTTCGCTGTCCACGGGGATGCGAAGCTGCTGAACCCCCTTCATGCATATCTCGTGTTCCTGGAACATCATTTCGTCGAACAGCTCTCGTGCGCCATCCTCTTCCTGCTCCGGCATCATCAATTTGCTGGCCCTGCCCATGTCTGGATCTAGAGTGTCCCTCTTTTTCTTGAGGCCGGCTCCAGCGAGCGCTCCGCCCACCACTTGATCCACCTTCATGGCCGGGAGGCTGCTGTTGGGCGGCAAGAACTTGCTCGCCTCCTCCATGCCTTTGAGGAAGGCCAAGTTGAGCATGTCCTGGTCGCCGGGCAACAAATAATTCCCAATGACGAAGTCAGAGCTAGGGTTTTGGGCTTCCTCGTCGCAGCTGAGGAGCGCCGAGCTCTGGGTGTCCGGTGAACCTGAGGCAAGGCCCAGTACTTGGGCGTAGGGCGGGCGTGAGATCTGGATCGCTGCGTCGTAGGGCGATGTAGCGCTGGGGGTTGTGGAGGCAGTGGCGTCGAAGGTGGAGGTGGAGGAGGACGGCGAGAGCGCGGAGGTGGAGCCGCTGGCGCTGTCGGCGACGTCGACGAGGATCTGCGCAAAGGGCAGCTGCGCCCGGAGGAGCGCGGGGTGGTTGGGGTACAGGTAGAAGAAGTGGTCCTCCATGTCCTCCTCCAGCAGGCGCGAGATGTAGGGCAGTGCCATGTCGTCAAACGAGGAGTCCCCGTCCTCCTCGCCGCGGGGCGTCGGCGGCAGGCCGAGGAACAGGGACGGCGAGGGCGGCTCCAGCCGCGCAAGGAAACCCTGCTGCCCCAGGAACTCCTCCGGCGTGGCGGCCATTGCTCTCTGCTCTGCTAGGCTGTGTTGTGCAGCTGTACACTTGTACTAGTAGTATATGACTAAAGAAGTGAAATTTACTCCACTGTGAAGCTCTGCAGATGGTGCTTCCTTTAAAGGATGAAACCATGGAAGATTCCGGGAAGGGGCGTGATGATGATGACGGGAACGGAGGAAGAGACCGAAGGGCGACAGTCAAATACTCAACTGCAACTCCGGCTCGCCGCCGGTCCCATCCCCAGGGTGGAGCGGAAAGATATGAAAGAAAAAAGGAGGGTGATGGTGAGGCTTTGGTCTAACGTTAACATGGCTAAGCGAACAATAGTACGGAGCAGTATATATCAATTCAGAAGATTTCTGTTGTGGAGCACTGTACTTATTAATTAATTGAACAGGGCGGACAAGAACAAAATGAGCTGAGCTGAGCAGGTATACCAACCCTAAGCAAGCTAGGCAGTCACTCTGTTTCCTTTTAGACCCTGTATAAAATTTATCTGAAGTCAAACTTTGTAAATTTGATCAACTTTATAAAGAAACATATCAACTTTATAATATAATATCAATATCATTAGATGCCATGAAATTAATTTTCATACTGTATGACTTTAGATTGTAGATCTTGATATTTTCAATAAAATTTGGTCGAACTTTGCATAACTTGACTTCAAACAAATTTGATATGCAAAGTGAAAAAAGGAGTACTTGACTGATGGCCATTGATTGTCCCTGGTCACATATTTGCATCCAGATCCAAGGCATGTTAAAATGAAAGATGTAAGATTTTAAGCTCACAAAGCAGAGGATCATCATCTTACGTTCACTGCAGCGGCGTAGCTGCAGGGTGGACAGAGTGGTCAATGGATCATCCCGTAAATCAGACTAGGATTTTATATCAACGACATTTTGTTTGGTACAGTGACTCGAACATGGTTTGAGATGTGGAGGACCGGAAGAGCATGTCCGATAGTCTGTTTGTCCTCGGTGGCATCCTGGTTGCAATCCCAGAAGCAGAATATTGTGGCTTTGTCCTCCTGCGAAGCCGAGTACGTCGTCGTGACCATAGCAGCGTGACAGCGTTGTGGCTGAGCAGACTTCTCAGCAAAATGCTCGAGGAGGACACCAACGCCACCACCATCCTCATCAACAACAAATCCACCATTCAATTGTGCAAAAAAAATCCGATGGTTCATGATCCGAGCAATCACATTAAGGTGTGGTTCCACTTCATTCAAAAATGCATCAAAGGTGGGAAGATCAACGTCGGCTACATCTACATCGGCGATCACAAACATCATCATCAAATCCCAAGGTTGCACAAGGTTCTATGGTTTTTTATACGGAACATACTTTTCATTTAACTCACGCGTTAAACAAGATCGCAGGCAACCAAGTCTCGAACGAAGGTAAGAACTCCCCCGGCCATACGGCTTGGGGTTCGACGACCACCTTCGCACCGAAAGCCGCAAGGGCATCACGCATCGGTATGGCTGAAGTCAAATGAATGGTCACAAGAAGCTTAGGGTGAGTTTGTTGGAATAATCTAGCCGTGACAAGCAGTTAAAAAGCACATTAGGCGCAGTTCCCGTTTCCATGCCATGGCAGCAGTTTTACGCCCAAATTCGATGCCATGTCTACCTATTAGAGTTTTTCTTTAGTTTTCTTATTGGAGCTCGGCATAGGACGCGGTCCGTTCGATCCATGGCGCAATTGTAGGCTCGCCGTGCAGCGTGCTCTCTGTCGTGGGATGGCACGATCCAGTAGATGGAGCAAGCATCACGGCGCGTTTCCTTTAGAATAAATAGAGGAAGAAACAGAAAAGTAGCTAACACATTTACGCTGCGCAAAATCTCTATCTCCCTCTCGTGTTCATCCACATCGCCGGAGTTAAGAGTAAGGGCGACAAGGTCGGCGATGGCAGCTCAAGAGGAGGCAGTGAAGGTGAAGCCCGTACATAGAGAACCATCATTCACCGGTTCAGAGCGATCCGGCCCCGTGCCCGTGATTGACGCGCGTCGAGCGGCAGGGCCGGAGCGTGGTCACCCCGGGAGCGACGACCGCGGGCTGAGTGACCGCAGCAGTATGGGGAACTGATACAGGGTTTCGTGTATTTCTGTAGTTCCCTGACGAAGGTTGCAGCCATAGAACCCTTGCAAGCAGAAGCAACAGCGCTTCTGCTGGCTGCAAATCTTGCCCAACGGCTCAATATCCAGCAGGTCACATTCCTCAGACAACTTGACTTTGATTAAAGCAGCAGCGCAAAGAAACATGAGAGAATTCCTTATTTAACATCGTCTTAAAATTTCTTTCTCTATTTAACACTGAAAAATCTTTTCTTCCTTATATAACACCGAGTCTAAAATTTATGTCATATATGACACTTCCGTCCATTTTGGGACTTAACGGTGTTAAATGACATTTGAAAAGACCTGTGACGCCCCCGATTTGACCGTACACTAATCATGCACGCAAATGTGTACGATCAAGATCAGGGACTCACGGGAAGATATCACAACACAACTCTAAAACAAAAATAAGTCATACAAGCATTATAATACAAGCCAGGGGCCTCGAGGGCTCGAATACAAGTGCTCGATCACAGACGAGTCAGCGGAAGCAACAATATCTGAGTACAGACATAAGTTAAACAAGTTTGCCTTAAGAAGGCTAGCACAAAGTAGCAACGATCGAAAAGGCAAGGCCTCCTGCCTGGGACCTCCTAACTACTCCTCGAAGCCGAACTCCATGTAGAATCATCCTCGGGATCTCTAGCTCCTGGACTCCAGCATCTGGTTGCGACAATCAGGTATAGAAAGGGGAAAAGAGGGAGAAAAGCAACCGTGAGTACTCATCCAAAGTACTCGCAAGCAAGGAGCTACACTACATATGCATGTGTATATGTGTAAAGGGCCATATCAGTGGACTGAACTGCAGAAAGCCAGAATAAGAGGGGGATAGCTAATCCTGTCGAAGACTACGCTTCTGGCAGCCTCCATCTTGCAACATGTAGAAGAGAAGATTGAAGTCCTCCAAGTAGCATCGCATAGCATAATCCTACCCGGCGATCCCCTCCTCGTCGCCCTGTTAGAGAGCGATCACCGGGTTGTATCTGGCACTTGGAAGGGTGTATTTTATTCAGTATCCAGTTCTAGTTGTCATAAGGTCAAGGTACAACTCCGGGTCGTCCTTTTACCGAGGGACACGGCTATTCGAATAGATAAACTTCCCTGCAGGGGTGCACCACATAACCCAACACGCTCGATCCCATTTGGCCGGACACACTTTTCTGGGTCATGCCCGGCCTTGTAAGATCAACACGTCGCAGCCCCACCTAAGCACAACAGAGAGGTCAACACGCCGGTCTAACCCTATGCGCGCAGGGGTCTGGGCCCATCGCCCTATGCACACCTGCACGTTGCGTACGCGGCCGGAAGCAGACCTAGCCTAGTGGCGTTCCAGTCCAATCCGGCGCGCGCCACTCAGTCGCTGACGTCACGAAGGCTTCGGCTGATACCACGACGTCGGGATACCCATAACTACTCCTGCGTAGATGGTTAGTGCGTATAGACCAAATGGCCAGACTCAGATCAAATACCCAGAACTCGTTAAGCGTGTTATCTATCCGCGAACGCCGACCAGGGCCAGGGCCACCTCTCTCCCGGGTGGTCTCAACCTGCCCTGTCGCTCCGCCATAAAGTAACAGTCGGGGGCCGTCAGGAACCCAGGCCCACCTCTACCGGGATGGAGCCACCTGTCCTTTCAGCCCCCTCTTCAGAATCACTTGCGGGTACTCAACGAGCCGACCCGACTTTAGTCACCACATGTGTCATGTATATAGTATATAATATATACCCGTGATCACCTCCCGAAGTGATCACGGCCCGGTAGTATAGCATGGCAGACGGACAAGAGTGTAGGGCCACTGATGGAACACTAGCATCCTATACTAAGCAGTAGGATAGCAGGTAAGGGTAACAACTGTAGCAACAATGACAGGCTATGCATCAGGATGGGATTAACGGAAAGCAGTAACATGCTACACTACTCTAATGCAAGCAGTATAGAGAAAGAATAGGCGATATCTGGTGATCAAGGGGGGGCTTGCCTGGTTGCTCTGGCAAGTAGGAGGGGTCGTCAACTCCGTAGTCAAACTGGGCAGCACCAGTGTCGATCTCGTAGTCTACCGGAGAGAAGAGGGGGAAGAAACAGTAAATACGGAGCAAACAAAGCATCACAAAACATAAGGAGGCAAAACGCGGTGCTAGGTATGCCCTAACGCGGTAGTAAGCGATACCGGTGAAGGGGGGAAACATCCGGGAAAATATCCCCGGTGTTTCACGTTTTCGGACAGATGAACCGGAGGTGAAATGTTGCAGGTTCACTATGCTAGGGACGTGTGGTGGACGAACGGACTACGTATCTGGATTCGTCTCGTCGTTCTGAGCAACTTTCATGTTGAAAATATTTTAATCCGAGTTACGGATTAAAAGATATGATTTTCTAAAGATTTTATTAATTTCTGGAATTTAATTAATTATTTAAATTAATTCGAAAAAGGATTTATGACATCAGCATGATGTCATGTTGACATCAGCAGTCAACTGGGGTTGACTAAGTCAAACTGACATGTGGGTCCAGTGGGACCCACCTGTCATTCCCCGTTAGGTTAATTAGGGTTTAATTAAACTAACTCTGTTTAATTAAACTAACAGGTTAATTAGATTAATTTATTAGGATTATTTAACTTTAATTAATTAATATTAACATGATTAATTAAGTTAATTAATTATCTGAATTAATTAATTAATTATTTTTATCATTTTTTTATTTATATATTTATTAATATTTATTAATTTATTTATTATTTTTATTATTATTATATTATATTTTTAATTTTTTTTAAATCATTTTTTTTCGTTCTCAAGGGCGTGGGCCTCGTTTGTCATTGGCTCCTACCTTTTAACAGGGTCTTGTTTTATTTTAATTTATCCTAATTAGTAGGTGGGGCCCTGCTGTTAGTGTCTATTAGAGGTTAGCTAGTTTGGCTAATTAGATTAGTTCCTAACCTAATTTGCTGGGGCCCGCGTGTCGGTGGCACGTGCTGCTCACGCACGAGCACACCCAGAGGCGGGGCGCCGGCGGTTGGCGAACGTGGCCTACGGCCACGGTGGAACGGCTCCGGTGAACCACGGCGGAGGGGCTCTGGGAAGCTACGAGAGCAGCGGCGGCTGGAGCCGTCACGAGCGGGGCCAGCGGCAGGCAACACGGCCGGGCGGCACGGGCGGAGGCGGGGGCCCGACGGGAGCGGCGGCGGTGAGCACGCACAGGGATGGTGCGCGGGTCTGCGAGGACCGAGCGCGGCCACGGCGTTGGGACGGAGGGGGGAAGACGGACGGGGCCCGATGGGGAGCTCACCCCCGTTGAAGAGAAGAGGGCGGCGAGGCGCGGGGAGGACCGACGAAGGAGAGGCGGCGTCGACGCGGTCAGGCGAGGGAGAGGACGGGGCGGACGACGGCGAGCTCCGCGCGGCGGTGGCCTCGGGGCCGAGTCCCAGTTCCAGATCGACGGCGGCGCGCGGACGGGCGTCGGGAGAGGCGGCGCTCGACGCGGGTTGGCTGCAGCCCCAGCGGAGCGATGGCAGTCTTCGGGGACGGGGGTGCCGGGTGGAGGGGATCGAACAGGGGGGCGCCCCTCCTCTGTGTGTCGTGGGTGACGGCGCAGGGAGGGAACGAGGGGGAAAGGGGAATCGTGGGGGGGGGAGTGGGGGTTACGGGTTAGGGTTCAGTGGGAGTGGGGGGGTTAGGTAGGCCCTAGGTTGGGCCGGCCGAGGGAGTTGGGTCGGCCTGGCTGGGCCATGGCCCAGTTGGGCCGAGCGGGAGTTCTTTCTATTTTTGTTTTGTTTTTGTTTTTGTTTTGTTTTTTTTAATTATTTCTTTTCTGTTATATTTTGTTCCTCCTATTATTTTAGTTTTATAAAATGCCAAATGAGCGCCTAAATTAGTATTACTAATTAGTCCACTGCCACAATTAACTTGGCACCTAAAATAAAATACCTTGTAAGTTTTTTAGTATTTAAAGTATTTAAATAATAGTTTTGCTACTGTTTTATTACCATTTGAATATTTGAATATTTTATAAAAGTGTGGTTCTCCACCATAATTACCTACGCATTATTTGGCACAACCCGAACATTTTAGTTTTAAAGTTTGAAAACTTTTGTTGTTTGCCTTTTATTAAATTTTGAATTTGAATTGGTTTTTGAACTAACGCGTGATTATCAACACTAACAGAGGTGACGTGGCATCATCAGCGTAGGTTTACTGTAGCATAATTATCCGGGCATCACAAGACCATTTTGCCCCTCATGTGATTATATAATAAAAAAAAGACACGTCCAGCCCGCTTGGTTTGCTGTATGCGCCTTGTTTGCTGATACCAAGTTGAGCAGCCGAATTCAGTCTCGCACACTATTTGTATTCCTTGACTCGTTGGGCTTATGAGGAGATACAACGACGAGTGGGGTGAGCCGAGCATGGCGTGTATGCGGGCGTCAAGGCACACGATGTGCACCCACCGACAGCGGGGCGAGGCCGGGCCGGTTGGCTTTTTAAACACTACTTCCAAACCTTAAAGAGCAACATGTACAGGTGTATAAAGCTAGTTTTTTTTAATGTGTAAAGCTAGCTATACAAGCAAGTACACAGGCAGCTCCTTTCCGGTGGCCCTAGGGCCATGGGGGCGCGGTGGATCTCGGCAAGGGCCGGCGGAAGAGTTTTGTTTTTAGTCGTTTCTTTCAGTTTTGGTAGGGTTTGTGTCCTACTCAGAAAGAGGCGGAGCCAGAAAATTTGGCCATTGGGTTCACTCGAGGACTACATTCCGTATAGCTTTATTTTGGTTTACCAAAGTATGTACCAAGTCTCAAAGAATTTCCTTATTTTTTTGAATATTTTGACTCATCTGACTCGCCATGGCCTCAGAAAGTTAAGCCTTGATGCAACAAGTATCTCACCGAATCAATCAAAGCATTAAGCCGGATTCGATTTTGCTTTTTTATAAGATCATTTTGCTTATCAAGAGCAACCTGAATTGACTAAACTTGATTTATCAAAGCATCACATCTTTTTTACTATTACATTATGAAAGCTACCCTCATGAGTATATAGTTTGCTTTTCTTGTTCCAACCGTTTCAGCTGTTAATTGCAAGCTTGTCCCTCGTTGTAATGTTTGAAAAGGTAGCAGAAGAAGGCATAATTCACTTTATCATTATACTCAAGCCAAGGACCATACTCATCAACAATCTGGATCAAGTCTCCATTGAGTATCTCCAATCTCCCTATATGGGTAACCAAAATCAGACGATGGCCTATAAGGTCCCCTCGTTAAATATTTGCGCCTTATCTCACCTTGCTTCATTCGAGTTTTTGTGTACTCTGAAATTCTCTTCCGATCATCCGGATCATATCTCGATCTAGTGACCGAGTTCCCTTTGAAAAATACTGCTCCATAGACTAGATCAATCAAAAGTGCATGTACATTTTTTTAGAAGAGTAGGGCAAAACAAACTATTGTACTGGGCTATTAGTCTAGATAGAACATAGACAAGAGAGAGACAAGATGGGGCAGTGTAATCTAATTACCTTAAGTTTTGGGATTGCTGCGGGCATACGGCGGCGGCCGAGTTGCCGAACAACACGAACATGCGAGATTGGAGTCAGAGAAACGAATAGACGAAACGATGAAAAAAAAGCAGACGGTAGATGAGGCGTGCCGAGTGTGGATGCATATTTGCGTTTTTTTAGACAATCTGCATGTTTGCGTGATTTACGGACTCACGGTTTAGGCATGTGAATGGATTAGTGGGTTGTTGTTTTTGGGCCCTTTGTCCCACGTGAGGTGATTTGTTGGTTGGGGTCAGCCAAGATATTTTATTGGGTTCACAGTCATTCAAAGACGTACACATACGCACGTACCAGACAAAATCCATTGGGTTCACTTTGAACCCAATAGCTCTATGTTGGCTCCGCCACTGATGAGACGGCGGCGGCTCCCTGAAGATGGAATAATGATCTCTCCGCCTAGCCTCCGTTCCGGCGGTGCGTCTAGCACCGTTGGTGGACGTGTGGAGGTGTGTCTTCGGCGGATCTATCTTTGGTGGATTTGCTCGGATCCCGTCGTTCTACGTCATTCTTTCGTTCGTGTGTCTTCGGATTGGATCCTTCCGTTCTACGTCATTCTTCATCTGCGGCGGTTGCTGTTCTGGTGCGCTGGTCCTACGAGGCCTTAGCACGACGACTTTCCGACTGCCTACTACAACAAGTTGTGCCCGACTCCGACGATGGAGGGGCGATTTTTTTTTGGAAATGAAGGCGTACCCCCGGCCTCTGCATCATAATGATGCATGCGGCCATGCAATGGAGGGGCGATGATGGCGGCGCGTCTTTGGCTCGCTTCAGTGCTTGTAGTCGTCACTAGGTGGTCTACTGATCTGGTTGTAATTTCTATTATTTCTGGTATTCGTTGTACTGCCATGTTTGAAGATGAATAGATCAGAATTTTTCTCGTAAAAAAAAGTACACAGGCAACTTAATGGATTTCTGGCCGGCTATAGCGGTACGTGCAGGTGAAGAAGGCGACTTGAGCCAGATGGCAGGTTCATATTATATGAAGAGCAAAAGTGTCCTTTTACATGCAATTTAACAGCATTAGATGGACAAATGGATGAAAGTGTTATAAAAGGCATAAAATTTAAACTTAGTGTTATATAGGGAAGAAAATGTTTGTCGGTGTCAAATAGGGAAACGAAATTTAATACAGTATTAAATAAGGAATTCTTTCAAAAAACATAGCTCGGACAAGATTAGCCGGAGGTCAGGAGGCCTCTTGCTGATTGCATCCAAGCCTCTTAAGGTCTACGTGCCCGAGTACTCCCTCAGTCCCATAATATAAGATTTATTATTCCAATATGCTTCCGGAGGGAGTATTTCATATCTTTGGATGTGTCAATTCAGCTCGTATGAGTAATGCTTTGACATGGGCACTACCTCGCGCTCTCGCTCCTCTGTGTACACTTGGGCTTTGCCCTCTTTCAGCAATGCATTCGGGGCGCTTTTTCCTGTTCGAAATATAAAAATACATGGGCTTAAATAAGTGGCGAATCAAACTTGCAAGCACATGAATAACTCAGCCAGGCAATAAGCATCTATCTGACCTCTGACCACAACTTTAATTCTCTGTACAACGCTGGCTTGCGAAACTGAACTTCATGCTATACATTCAGCACTTGACTAACAGTTAACTAACATATAACAGATCTGAATTTTTTGGACTTCCTCTCTTTTTTGAACTCATGGACTTCTTTCCACTTATTGTCGGTAACTATTTATTTATTTATGTGTTTGAACTTGCATGATATTATATGATCATGGATTTCTTCAATAGACATCATCAGTGTCAGCTTCATATGACGTAGTAGCATCTTCTGACCTCTTCTAGTTATAAACATATAAATGTTGACACTGAAGAAAATTATATCTAGCAAGAAACTGAAACTTGTGGGAAACATCTTGAAGAGTCCACACACACACACACACAAATCACAGACAGCAAAAGATGCAGGATCAAATGATGCAAGTCACCAGTGCAACTTTATTGCTCAACTAGCATCTATATTACTCTTCCCACGCACAAGGAAAGCTTATCTAACAATTTGATGGTTCAGCAGCAACTCAAGCTTAGAAGACACGCACATCTTCAACAAATAAACAATTTAACGCATGTAATATGTGGAATTGCTTGTGAGGTACAAGAGATAAGTGCTACTACTACTAGATAAGCGTAGATATATCTATCTATGTCTATAATCAACATTAGATTGAGAAAACAAGCTATGTGGCATCAGCTGCAATCCATGATGACCAAGCGTAGAGCACACGCCCCTTCCACCTGTGTAGCAACCACCGCTGATCCGCATCAACAACAAAGTTCCTGTGGTAGTTGTCCTTGACCTTGTCCAGCACAAGCTTAACAACCTCTGGGTTCAACGGCAGCTGCCTCAGCCCAGCCCGGTGGTTCCGGAGCTGCCACTGCTTGTACGTCTCAGGGCGCTCCACCCGGTCGGCGCCTTCACATGCGAGCACATTCAGGCAAGACCGCCCGAAGATGTCGCGCTCGAGCAGCAGACGCCCTTCGTTGTCCCGGGGGACGGTTGTGTCCAGCAGGTCGAACTGGGCCGAGTAATGGAACAGCGCCTCCCGGAACCGTGTCAGGAAGGATGTAGCGCCGTATGAGCCATTCATAATGCCATGGATGAACACATCTGGACGCATCTTCCTGATGTTGTTGAGGACCTGATCCCTTGGGCTTGGACCATCAAAGCCGAGGCTTTCGTCCATCAGGTGCCTGAATTGGCAAAGACTGATCACCACAAGCACCTCGTCCCGGTCGATGTTCAGGTCCTCCGGCCGGACAGTCTCCCGCTTTGCTGGGATACCACGGAACTTAAACGGCACGCCGAACACGCGGGCGAAGTTGCTGAGTCTGCGCCCCGTCTCCTCGATGTGGTAGGCTCCGTGGAACCCAGGTTGAGGGAGGTCAATGCCGGTGATCCTCACCTCCGGCGGCCCACCTTCTCTAGCCGCGAGCATGCGTAGCAAACCCGGCCACTGGAGTCCTTGATTCAGACCATAGTCCACAATGTGCAACCGTCTCTTACCGGCCACAGCATTGCAGATGGTCTTGTCGGCGAAGATGTAGGCCACCTTCTTGCAGCAGCAAGCCGCCATGTAAAGCTGGTTGGCCTTGAGGAAGTCGGCGACCGAGATGCGACTTAGGAGGAGTGACTGGTACAGCTCGCTCCCCCTACCCGCCAGCCGTGCCTCCAGCCCATTGGCGAAATAATGCGCCAGCCTTTGCCCTGCGTCCCCCTTCGGGGACGAATGCTGCCTGATTCGCTTCAGCAGCTCAATGGCGCTCTGGCGGTTGTCCGTGGACAGCGCCTGAGCGCAGTTGAGCAGCAGCGTGTGCAGGTCCACCATCTCCCTATCATCGACGGCCTTTCTCGACCGGTCCTTCTTCCGGCTGTTCTTCCCGGGCTCGCCGTCCGCTGCGGCGATCAGGTTGTGAGTCCCCTTCATGCATATCTCGTGTTCCTGGAACATCATTTCGTCAAACATCTTGCGTTCCTCCTGCTCCGGCATCATCAATTTGCTGGGCCTGCCCACATCCGGCTCCAGTGGCAGTGCGGCCCTCTTTTTCTTGAGGCTGACAGCATTCCCGCCTCCCACCACTGTCCCCTCGTTGATTGGCGGCAGGCTGATGTCGGGCGGCAAGAACTTGCTAGCCTCCTCCATGCCTTTGCGGAAGGCCAGGTTGAGCATGTCCTGGTCGCCGGGCAACAAGTGACTGAAGAAGTCAGAGCTCGGCCTTTTGGCCATCTCGTCGCCGTTGAGGAGCCCCGAGCTGTGATTGTCCGGGGAGGCGGAGGCATGGCCGTTGACGTCGGTGTAGGGCGGCCGTGAGATCTGGACTGGTGCGTCGTCGGGCGATGCCGATGCCGATGCAGTTGCGGTGCTGGGGGTGGTGGAGGCAGTGGCGTCGGAAGAGGAGGAGGGCGAGGGCGAGGAGGTGGAGCCGCTGGCGCTGGCGCTGTCGGCGACGTCGACGAGGATCTGCGCGAAGGGCTGCTGCGCGCGAAGGACGGCGGGGTGGTTGGGGTAGAGGTAGAAGAGGTGGTCTTCCGTGCCCTCCTCCATGAGCAGGCGCGAGATGTAGGGGAGCACCATGTCGTCGAAGGAGGAGTGGCCGTCGTCGTCGCGGGGCGTCGGCGGCAGGTCGAGGAAGAGGGACGGGGAGGGCGGCTCGAGGCGCGCAAGGAAACCCTGCTGCCCCAGGAACTCCTCCGGCGTGGCGGCCATTGCGCTTCTGGTTGGTACTTGCCACTGGAGTAGAGTAGCTATCAAGGCTGCGTTGGACATTACTCCGCTGCATTTCTTCTTCTTTAAAAGGATAGGATGGGATGGAAGCATGGGCACGGAGGAGGGAAGGTTCCAGGAAGGAGCCTTGCAGTGCAGTGAGATGAGAAATGGAGGAGGAGGAGAACAAAATGAATGAAGCTGGCCCGTGCAATGCAGTGCAGGTACACCAACCCAACCCTAGCAAGCAAGCAAGCAAAGCAGAATACGTATGGGAGAGCAGCTTTAATGGGGCGACTCATTTCGTCCGCGGCCGTCTGTTTGGGTCGGCGCGGACAGAAAAGGCGGCCCAACGCGCCGACCCAAACGGACGCGCGTCGGTTTTTCGTCCGCGGGCGACCCATTCCCGGCCCATTTTTAAACCTGATTTGCGTCGGCGCGGACGCGCGCGCGGTCGCCTACTCCTGTCCCCGGGCCCGTTGGTCTGTGGCACATTGGCCTCCCTCCCTCAGGCCAACGAGCAACCCTCGCCCCCGCCTCCTCCGTCGCCGACGCCGCCGCCCATTTTTGCGGCGACTCTTCCAGCTGCCGCCGCCTCCACATCCGCCCAGCAACGCTGCCTCTGTCCCCAGTCGCCCGCCGCCGCCGTTTTGCCGCCGGGGAGCAAACTGGTTCCCGCCGCCGCTTCCTCCGCACCGCCGCCCGCGACCAAGAAGACGCCTCGCCGCCCCCGCCACATACGACCGGCACGCTCGTCGGACGCCGTCACACTCGTCGGACGCCGGCAGGGCAGCTAGCTGGTCTGTGCGCGCCGCGTCTCCCCTCGCCGGCCGTCTCCTTCTTCGTCACCCGCAAGTTGTTCGACAGTTTGCCAAGGTACGAAAATGGACTCCGCCGACGAGTTCTTTTTTCACAATTTCATTTGCGACTCCGACGATTCGTCGTCTGATGACGAGGAGGAGATATTGGCTGCCGTGTTGGTCCATCACCACATCAACAACCAGCGGCCGTTGTGCCGCGGCTCCATTCCGGGCCACCTTCCGGCGTTGAATCGTAACCGAGAGAGTGGGCATTTCCTTCTCTGAAAGGACTACTTTGATACAACAAACCCGTTGTTCAAACATCACAAATTCCGCCGCCGGTTCCGTATGAGTAGGCATGTTTTCAACCGTATTAGAGAGGGAGTGGTCGGCTATGATGACTACTTCGAGTGCAAAGATGATGCCGTCGGCAAGATTGGTTTCTCCTCTTATCAGAAATGCACTGCGCGCCATCCGAATGCTTGCATACGGAGTGCCCGGTGATCTCATTGACGAGTACGTCCGTATGAGCGAGTCTACATGCCTAGAGTCCCTGTATAACTTCTGCAAGGCTATGATTGCTGTGTTTGGCCCTGAGTACTTGATCGTTTAGTATGTTGCTATTGCTTTCTTCATGACTTATACATGTTCCTATGACTATGAGATTATGCAACTCCCGTTTACCGGAGGAACACTTTGTGTGCTACCAAACGTCACAACGTAACTGGGTGATTATAAAGGTGCTCTACAGGTGTCTCCAAAGGTACTTGTTGGGTTGGCATATTTCGAGATTAGGATTTGTCACTCCGATTGTCGGAGAGGTATCTCTGGGCCCACCCAGTAATACACATCACTATAAGCCTTGCAAGCATTGTGACTAATGAGTTAGTTGCGGGATGATGTATTACGGAACGAGTAAAGAGACTTGCCGGTAACGAGATTGAACTAGGTATCGAGATACCGACGATCGAATCTCGGGCAAGTAACATACCGATGACAAAGGGAACAACGTATGTTGTTATGCGGTCTGACCGATAAAGATCTTCGTAGAATATGTGGGAGTCAATATGAGCATCCAGGTTCCGCTATTGGTTATTGATCGGAGAGGTGTCTCGGTCATGTCTACATAGTTCTCGAACCCGTAGGGTCCGCACGCTTAACGTTACGATGACGGTTATATTCTGAGTTTATGTGTTTTGATGTACCGAAGGAGTTCGGAGTCCCGGATGAGATCGGGGACATGACGAGGAGTCTCGAAATGGCCGAGACGTAAAGATCGATATATTGGACGACTATATTCGGACTTCGGAAAGGTTCCGAGTGATTCGGGTATTTTTCGGAGTACCGGAGAGTTACGGGAATTCGTATTGGGCCTTAATGGGCCATACGGGAAAGGAGAGAAAGGCCCCAAAGGGTGGCCGCACCCCTCCCCATGGGCTAGTCCGAATTGGACTAGGAGGGGGGGCGCCCCCTTCCTTCTTTCTCCTTCTCCCTTCCCTTCTCCTATTCCAACAAGGAAAGGAGGAGTCCTACTCCCGGTGGGAGTAGGACTTCCCCCTTGGCGCGCCCTCCTCCTTGGCCGGCGGCCTTCCCCTTGCTCCTTTATATACGGGGGCAGGGGGGCACCCCATGGACACAACAATTGATCTATTGATCTCTTAGCCGTGTGCGGTGCCCCCCTCCACCATATTACACCTCGATAATATCGTGGCGGTGCTTAGGCGAAGCCCTGCGTCGGTAGAACATCATCATCGTCACCACACCGTCGTGCTGACGAAACTCTCCCTCAACACTCAGCTGGATCGGAGTTCGAGGGACGTCATCGAGCTGAACGTGTGCTGAACTCGGAGGTGCCGTGCGTTCGGTACTTGATCGGTCGGATCGTGAAGACGTACGACTACATCAACCGCGTTGTGTTAACGCTTCCGATTTCGGTCTACGAGGGTACGTAGACAACACTCTCACCTCTTGTTGCTATGCATCACCATGATCTTGCGTGTGCGTAGGAATTTTTTTGAAATTACTACGTTCCCCAACAGTGGCATCCGAGCCAGGTTTTATGCGTTGATGTTATATGCACGAGTAGAACACAAGTGAGTTGTGGGCGATATAAGTCATACTGCTTACCAGCATGTCATATTTTGGTTCAGCGGTATTGTGAGATGAAGCGGCCCGGACCGACATTACGCGTACGCTTACGCGAGACTGGTTTCACCGTTGCGAGTACTTGTTGCTTAAAGGTGACTGGCGGGTGTCTGTCTCTCTCAAGTTAGTTGAACCGAGTGTGGCTACGCCCGGTCCTTGCGAAGGTTAAAACAGCACCAACTTGACAAATTATTGTTGTGGTTTTGATGCGTAGGTAAGAACGGTTCTTGCTAAGCCCGTAGCAGCCACGTAAAACTTGCAACAACAAAGTAGAGGACATCTAACTTGTTTTTGCAGGGCATGTTGTGATGTGATATGGTCAAGACATGATGCTATATTTTATTGTATGAGATGATCATGTTTTGTAACCGAGTTATCGGCAACTAGCAGGAGCCATATGGTTGTCGCTTTATTGTATGCAATGCAATCGCCATGTAATTGTTTTACTTTATCACTAAGCGGTAGCGATAGTCGTAAAAGCAATAGTTGGCGAGACGACAACGATGCTACGATGGAGATCAAGGTGTCGCGCCGGTGACGATGGTGATCATGACGGTGCTTCGGAGATGGAGATCACAAGCACAAGATGATGATGACCATATCATATCACTTATATTGATTGCATGTGATGTTAATCTTTTATGCATCTTATCTTGCTTTGATTGACGGTAGCATTATAAGATGATCTCTCACTAAAATTTCAAGATAAAAGTGTTCTCCCTGAGTATGCACCGTTGCGAAAGTTCTTCGTGCTGAGACACCACGTGATGATCGGGTGTGATGGGCTCTACGTTCAAATACAACGGGTGCAAAACAGTTGCACACGCGGAATACTCAGGTTAAACTTGACGAGCCTA
Organism: Triticum aestivum; assembly: GCF_018294505.1. NCBI lineage: Eukaryota > Viridiplantae > Streptophyta > Magnoliopsida > Poales > Poaceae > Triticum > Triticum aestivum. The sequence goes on from NC_057805.1 coordinate 122,503,338, forward strand.
GCATATGCAGATATGGCCTCGGAACACGGAGACCGAAAGGTCGAGCGTGAATCATATAGTAGATATGATCAACATAGTGATGTTCACCATTGAAACTACTCCATCTCACGTGATGATCGGACATGATTTAGTTGATATGGATCACGTGATCACTTAGAGGATTAGAGGGATGTCTATCTAATGGGGAGTTCTTAAGTAATATGATTAATTGAACTTAAATTTATCATGAACTTAGTCCTGATAGTATTTTTGCAAATTATGTTGTAGATCTATAGCTCGCGTTGTTGCTTCCCTGTGTTTATTTTTATATGTTCCTAGAGAAAAATTATGTTGAAAGATGTTAGTAGCAAAGATGCGGATTGGATCCATGATCTGAGGATTATCCTCATTGCTGCACAGAAAAATTATGTCCTTGATGCACCGCTAGGTGACAGACCTATTGCAGGAGCAGATGCAGACGTTATGAACGTTTGGCTGGCTCAATATGATGACTACTTGATAGTTTAGTGCACCATGCTTAACGACTTAGAATCGGGACTTCAAAGACATTTTGAACGTCATGGACCATATGAGATGTTCCAGGAGTTGAAGTTAATATTTCAAGAAAATACCCGAGTTGACAGATATGAAGTCTCCAACAAGTTCTATAGCTAAAAGATGGAGGAGAATAGCTCAAGCAGTGAGCATGTGCTCAGATTGTCTGGGTACTACAATCGCTTGAATCAAGTGGGAGTTAATCTTCCAGATAAAATAGTGATTGACAGAATTCTCTAGTCACCATCACCAAGTTAGTAGAACTTCGTGATGAACTATAGTATGCAAGGGATGACGAAAGTAATTCCCGAGCTCTTCGTGATGCTAAAATCGACGAAGGTAGAAATCAAGAAAAACATCAAGTGTTGATGGTTGACGAGACCACTAGTTTCAAGAAAAGGACAAAAAGAAGAATTAGAACTTCAAGAAGAACGACAAGCAAGTTGCTGCTCAAGTGAAGAAGCCTAAGTCTGGTCCTAAGCCCGAGACTAAGTGCTTCTACTGCAAAGGGACTGGTCACTGGAAGCGGAACTACCCCAATTATTTGGTGGATAAGAAGGATGGCAAAGTGAACAAAGGTATATTGGATATACATGTTATTGATGTGTACTTTACTAGTGTTTATAGCAACCCCTCGGTATTTGATACTGGTTCAGTTACTAAGAGTAGTAACTCGAAACAGGAGTTGCAGAATAAACAAGAAACTAGTAAAAGGCGAGGTGACGATGTGTGTTGGAAGTAGTTCCAAGATTGATATGATCATCATCGCACACTCCCTATACTTTCGGGATTAGTGTTGAAACTAAATAAGTGTTATTTGGTGTTTGCGTTGAGCATGAATATGATTTGATCATGTTTGTTGCAATACGGTTATTCATTTAAATTAGGGAATAATTGTTGTTCTGTTTACATGAATAAAACCTTCTATGGTCATACACCCAATAAAATGGTTTGTTGGATCTCGATCGTAGTGATACACATATTCATAATAATGAAGCCAAAAGATGCAAAGTTAATAATGATAGTGCAACTTATTTGTGGCACTGCCGTTTAGGTCATATTGGTGTAAAGCGCATGAAGAAACTCCATACTGATGGACTTTTGGAATCACTTGATGCTTGCGAACCATGCCTCATGGGCAAGATGACTAAGACTCCGTTCTCCGGAACAACCGGAGCGAGCAACTGACTTATTGGAAATAATACATACTGATGTATGCGATCCGATGAGTGATGAGGCTCGCGGCGGGTATCGTTATTTTCTGACCTTCACAGATGATTTGAGCAGATATGGGTATATCTACTTAATGAAACAGAAGTCTGAAACATTTGAAAAGTTCATATAATTTCAGAGTGAAGTGGAAAATCATCGTAACAAGAAAATAAAGTTTCTACGATCTGATCGTGGAGAAGAGTATTTGAGTTACGAGTTTGGCCTTCAGTTAAAACAATGTGAAATAGTTTCACTACTCACGCCACCTGGAACACCACAGTGTAATGGTGTGTCCGAACATCGTAACCGTACTTTATTAGATATGGTGCGATATATGATGTCTCCTACCGATCTACCACTATCATTTTGGTGTTATGCATTAGAGACAGCTGCATTCACGTTAAATAGGGTACCATCTAAAACCGTTGAGACGACATCTTATGAACTTTGGTTTGGCAAGAAACCAAAGTTGTCGTTTCTTAAAGTTTGGGGTTGCGATGCTTATGTGAAAAGGTTTCATCCTGATAAGCTCAAACCCAAATCGGAGAAATGTGTCTTCATAGGATACCCAAAGGAAACAGTTGGGTACACCTTCTATCACAGATCCGAAGGCAAGACATTCGTTGCTAAGAATGGATCCTTTCTGGAGAAGGAGTTTCTCTCGAAAGAAGTGAGTGGGAGGAAAGTAGAACTTGATGAGGTAACTGTACCTCATCGCTTATTGGAAAGTAGTTCATCACAGAAACCGATTCCTGTGACACCTACACCAATTAGTGAGGAAGTTAATGATGATGATCATGAAACTTCAGATCAAGTTGTTACTGAACCTCGTAGGTCAACCAGAGTAAGATCCGCACCAGAGTGGTACGGTAATCCTGTTCTGGAGGTTATGTTACTAGACCATGACAAACCTACGAACTATGAGGAAGCGATGATGAGCCCAGATTCCGTGAAATGGCTTGAGGCCATGAAATCTGAGATGAGATCCATATATGAGAACAAAGTATGGACTTTGATTGACTTGCCCAATGATCGGCGAGCCATTGATATTAAATGGATCTTCAAGAGGAAGACAGACAGTGATAGTAGTGTTGCTGTCTACAAAGCTAGAATTGTCGCAAAAAGGTTTTCGACAAGTTCAAGGTGTTGACTACGATGAGAGTTTCTCACTCGTATCTATGCTTAAGTCTGTCTGAATCACGTTAGCAGTTGCCGCATTTTATGAAATATGGCAAATGGATAAACAAAACTGCATTCCTTAATGGATTTATTAAAGAAGAGTTGTATATGATGCAACCAGGAGGTTTTGTCAATCCTAAAAGTGCTAACAAAATATGCAAGCTCCAGCGATCCATCTATGGACTGGTGCAAGCATCTCGGAGTTGGAATATACGCTTTGATAAGTTGATCAAAGGATATAGTTTTATACAGACTTGCGGTGAAGCCTGTATTTACAAGAAAGTGAGTGGGAGCACTACAGCATTTCTGATAAGTATATGTGAATGACATATTGTTGATCGGAAATAATGTAGAATTATTCTGCAAAGCATAAAGGAGTGTTTGAAAGGAGTTTTTCAAAGAAAGACCTCGGTGAAGCTGCTTACATATTGAGCATCAAGATCTATAGAGATAGATCAAGACGCTTGATAAGTTTTTTCAATGAGTACATACCTTAACAAGATTTTGAAGTAGTTCAAAATGGAACAGTCAAAGAAAGAGTTTCTTGCCTGTGTTACAAGGTGTGAAATTGAGTAAGACTCAAAACCCGACCACGGCAGAAGATAGAAAAAGAATGAAAGTCATTCCCTATGCCTCGGCCATAGGTTCTATAAAGTATGCCATGCTGTGTACCAGATCTATTGTATACCCTACACTGATTTTGGCAAGGGAGTACAATAGTGATCTAGGAGTAGATCACTGGACAGCGGTCAAAATTATCCTTAGTGGAATAAGGATATGTTTCTCGATTATGGAAGTGACAAAAGGTTCGTCGTAAAGGGTTACGTCGATGCAAGTTTTGACACTAATCTAGATGACTCTAAGTCTCAGTCTAGATACATATTGAAAGTGGGAGCAATTAGCTAGAGTAGCTCCGTGCAGAGCATTGTAGACATAGAAATTTGCAAAATACTTACGGATCTGAATGTGACAGACCCGTTGACTAAAATTATCTCACAATCAAAACATGATCACACCTTAGTACTCTTTGGGTGTTAATCACATAGCGATGTGAACTAGATTATTGACTCTAGTAAACCCTTTGGGTGTTGGTCACATGACAATGTGAACTATGGGTGTTAATCACATGGTGATGTGAATTATTGATGTTAAATCACATGGCGATGTGAACTAGATTATTGACTCTAGTGCAAGTGGGAGACTGAAGGAAATATGCCCTAGAGGCAATAATAAAGTTATTATTTATTTCCTTATATCATGATAAATGTTTATTATTCATGCTAGAATTGTATTAACCGGAAACATAATACATGTGTGAATACATAGACAAACAGAGTGTCACTAGTATGCCTCTACTTGACTAGCTCGTTGATCAAAGATGGTTAAGTTTCCTAGCCATTGACATGGGTTGTCATTTGATTAACGAGATCACATCATTAGGAGAATGATGTGATTGACTTGACCCATTCCGTTAGCTTAGCACTCGATCGTTTAGTATGTTGCTATTGCTTTCTTCATGACTTATACATGTTCCTATGACTATGAGATTATGCAACTCCCGTTTACCGGAGGAACACTTTGTGTGCTACCAAACGTCACAACGTAACTGGGTGATTATAAAGGTGCTCTACAGGTGTCTCCAAAGGTACTTGTTGGGTTGGCGTATTTCGAGATTAGGATTTGTCACTCCGATTGTCGGAGAGGTATCTCTGGGCCCACTCAGTAATGCACATCACTATAAGCCTTGCAAGCATTGTGACTAATGAGTTAGTTGCGGGATGATGTATTACGGAACGAGTAAAGAGACTTGCCGGTAACGAGATTGAACTAGGTATCGAGATACCGACGATCGAATCTCGGGCAAGTAACATACCGATGACAAAGGGAACAACGTATGTTGTTATGCGGTCTGACCGATAAAGATCTTCGTAGAATATGTGGGAGCCAATATGAGCATCCAGGTTCCGCTATTGGTTATTGACCGGAGAGGTGTCTCGGTCATGTCTACATAGTTCTCGAACCCGTAGGGTCCGCACGCTTAACGTTACGATGACGGTTATATTATGAGTTTATGTGTTTTGATGTACCGAAGGAGTTCGGAGTCCCGGATGAGATCGGGGACATGACGAGGAGTCTCGAAATGGCCGAGACGTAAAGATCGATATATTGGACGACTATATTCGGACTTCGGAAAGGTTCCGAGTGATTCGGGTATTTTTCGGAGTACCGGAGAGTTACGGGAATTCGTATTGGGCCTTAATGGGCCATACGGGAAAGGAGAGAAAGGCCCCAAAGGGTGGCCGCACCCCTCCCCATGGGCTAGTCCGAATTGGACTTGGGAGGGGGGCGCCCCCTTCCTTCTTTCTCCTTCTCCCTTCCCTTCTCCTATTCCAACAAGGAAAGGAGGAGTCCTACTCCCGGTGGGAGTAGGACTCCCCCTTGGCGCGCCCTCCTCCTTGGCCGGCGGCCTTCCCCTTGCTCCTTTATATACGGGGGCAGGGGGGCACCCCATGGACACAACAATTGATCTATTGATCTCTTAGCCGTGTGCGGTGCCCCCCTCCACCATATTACACCTCGATAATATCGTGGCGGTGCTTAGGCGAAGCCCTGCGTCGGTAGAACATCATCATCGTCACCACACCGTCGTGCTGACGAAACTCTCCCCCAACACTCGGCTGGATCGGAGTTCGAGGGACATCATCGAGCTGAACGTGTGCTGAACTCGGAGGTGCCGTGCGTTCGGTACTTGATCGGTCGGATCGTGAAGACGTACGACTACATCAACCGCGTTGTGTTAACGCTTCCGCTTTCGGTCTACGAGGGTACGTAGACAACACTCTCCCCTCTCGTTGATATGCATCACCATGATCTTGCGTGTGCGTAGGAATTTTTTTGAAATTACTATGTTCCCCAACAATTTGTTGGCGATAAATGCTAGCAGGGGCTTTCCGGGGATGCTTGGCAGCATAGACTGCATGCACTGGGAGTGGAAGAACTGCCCTTCTGCTTGGCAAGGGCAGTATAAGAGACATGTCAGGGCTTGCACTGGCATACTAGAGGCCGTGGCGTCTCAAGATCTCCGGATCTGGCACTCTTTCTTTGGCATGGCTGGATCACACAATGATATCAACGTGCTTCAGCGCTCGTCGGTGTTTGCTAGGCTTGCCGAAGGCAACAGCCCACTGGTGAACTTTACTGTCAACGGCCACACCTACGACAAAGGGTACTATTTGGATGACGGTATCTATCCTCAGTGGACCACTATTGTAAAGACAATACCCAACCCTGTTGGAGAGAAAAGGAAAAGATTTGCCCAAAAGCAAGAGAGTGCTAGAAAGGATGTCGGGCGTGCCTTTGGTGTTTTGCAATCTCGATGGGGCATCGTTCGGTATCCTGCTAATACTTGGAGCACGCGGAAACTATGGGAGGTGATGACTGCTTGTGTGATCATGCACAACATGATCGTACAAGACGAGCGCCCGGAACGTCTATACGATCAAGGCTTTCAGTTTCAGGATGAGAATGTTGTGCCTGAGCATGGAGTAGCGGCAACATTTGAGCAGTTCACTCAGTTTCATGAAGACATGCGTGATTGGGAAACTCACGTGTAACTGTAAAATGATTTGGTTGAGCATATGTGGACTCATGTTGGCAACCAATAGATGTATCTTCTTTTATTCGTTTGCAAAACTATGTGAAATTTTTTATTTTTATTTGGCCTGTAAACTATACTATTTATTTGAGCGGACTATTTTGTTTGTTAATTTTCATTTCACAATATGTTGAATGCAATGTAAAATTGAGCGGCCGCCGGGCGGGCGTGCGGGCGGCCGACCCAAACGGATAAAAAACGGATGAAATCACCGTCCGTTTGAATCGGCCCGTTATTGCTCTGATGGGCATTGAGCGTCCCCGCCTTCCCCGGGATCATATTCATATCTGTCTACCTTTGCATCCAGGCTCGAATGCATACTCTGAAGAAACACAATTCTGTTGGGAGGTAGCACTACAATTTTGACTCGGTTGGATATGCTTCCAACATGATGACTTGGGGTGGGCCGGCTGCTGTACATGTAAACATGATGGCTTCAAAAGTCATAGCCAGAGATGGAGATGGACTAAACTGCTCTACCTACTCAGATAACATCGGAGTAGACAACATCGGATAGTTAGCTTTGTAACAAAGTTAGTTACCGATGCTTAGTGCGGCGTGTTCCCCCCTCTACGCGCATGGACTTAAAATAAGTGGCAACTCAAGCCTGCAAAGCACAAATTGACCAACACGAGCAATGAACATATATCTAACCTCTGACCACAAGTTTAATTACTCCCTACACTGCTATCTAACCTCTGATGCGTTCACAAATTGACCAACGAATAACTAACATATACCAGATTCTAATCTTTGGATCTCTTCTCAGTTTCTTTTTTAACACGTCCACTTCTTCTCAGCTGGCATCGTCAGCAACTGTTTGCTTATCACTGCGAACTTGGATAAAAGATTATATGATCACGGATTTCTTCACGAGACATCATCTGTGTCAGCTTCATATGATGTAGGAGCATCCTCTCACCTCTTTTAGCTGTAAACTAACCTATAGCTAGAAGAAAGTTATTTCACAGAAACTGAAACATGAGAGGAGCCTGCTGTCAATTTTAAAGCAGAAGCCATGGGAATCATAATTTTAGCTTTTTTGAGGGAAAAAAAATCATAATTCTAGCTACATGTCCATTTGGAACACAACGAATGACTTCATCTTCTCCAACCAAATCTCTACCCATGTACAAGGAGATTCAAAGTGGAAATGGAGTGGTTTGCTTATTCACAGAGATAAGTGGAGCCATTCATTTGATCTCTTGTACTGCAAACCAGCCTAGGAGGCTGGCAGCCATGCAGTATTAGCTTTCTTCTGCTTTCTCTCTCTCTGTAAATACAACTTTTTTTTACGGGTAAATACAACTTTCTTTTTATTACAACTAATCAAAATATGCAATAGACAAACCTACTGTCTTCTTCAAAAAGACAATAAAAACAGAAACCTGAGAGCAACGCCCTAAATCATGCATGCACACAAATCAGAGGCAAAAAAATGCACACGTCAAACACTGAGTAACTCTTTTTTCCTTTTCCTTTTCGAGGGAAACTCCTAGTTTATCTTATATTCTTATCTGAAACACATTACCGAACCCTGGTCTCTTCGTACTACTACGATTTTGACTTGGTTGCATAGCTCTGATTCTGAATGAGGGAACTCTGCGGAGTACTCCCTCTGTAAGGAAATTCACAATATTTCATATTTCTTTACAGAAGGAGTACATGTTAACGTGATGATGCTTCAAAAGTCATGGCAAGAGATGGACCAAACTGCTCTACCTACTCCAACCATCGTAGGTTAGCCTCGTAACAAAGCTATCCATGCTTAGTCCGGTGTGTTTCCACCGCTACGCGCATCGACTTAAAATAAGTGGCAACTCTTTTTCTTTTCTTTTTTTGCGGGGTAAAATAAGTGGCAACTCAAACCTGCAAAGCACATAGATAACCCACACAAAGCAACGAGCATCTATCTAACCTCTGACCATATCATCATAAGTTAAAGTCTAATTACCCCGCAGACTGAGAGCTTGCTTTCGGAACTAGAAATTGACCAACGATTAACTAACAATATAGTTAACGGATTTTAACCCATGGACTTCTTCTTAGCTTTTCGTTTAACCCATGGACTTCTTGTCAGCTGTCATCGTCGATAACTGTATTTGTCTATCATTGCCAACTTGGATGAAGTTGTATGATCACGGATTTCTTCACAAGACATCATCGGTGTCAACTTCATATGACGTATTAGTAGGAGCATCTTCTGATCCCTTTTAACTGTAATAGAAAAACATACATAAATGGTTGAAAACCGTAATTCTAGCTAGAGAAAAAGTGAAACGTGAGAGGAACCTGCTGTCAGTTTTAAAGTAGAAGCTGAAGTGGCCCTTCTTCATGGAAATCATACTAATTCTAGCTACATGGGCTGTTTGGAACACAAGGAAGAATAACTTCATCTTCGAAGGCCTCCAACCAAATCCCTACCCTTGTACAAGGACATTCAAACTGGAAATGGAGTGCCTTGCTTATTCATCACAGAGCTAAGAGGAAAACTAAGCTTTCTTCTGCTTCCTCTATGTACAGCTCACTCTTTTTATTAAATAAAATTAATAAAAATATGCGATAGGAAAACCTGCTGTCTTCCTTAAAAAACTGAAACCTGAGAGGAACATCTTTAATCATGCATGCACACAAATCAGACACACACACACACAACACTGAGTAACCAGTGCAACTTTATTGCTCAACCAGCATATGTTTACTCTTCCCAGGCACAAGGAAAGCTTCTCCAACAATTTGATGATAGTGTAAGTGAAGACATAAGGCACACATCTTTAACAAATCAAAAATTTGGGCAACCAGGGTTCTCCACTGCTGCCTCCCGTCTTCTTTAACACATTTTAGCTTTAAACATACAAATGGTGACGCTGAAGAAAATTATCTACCACAAACAGAAACCTGTGGGGAACATCTTCAATCATGCATACACACAAATCACATACGGAAAAGATGCACGGGTCAAACAATGTGAGCAACCAATGCAACTTTGTTGCTAAATCAAGCATCTGTTTTACCTTCCACAAAGAAATTTGATGATACAACAGAAACTGAAGTTCATAAGACACAAAGCATAAAATCAAACTGCTGTGATCTGTTAAATTGCTAGTCACCTACAAGAGAAAGAGCATACATCCATACACTAGGAAAGGAAGATCAGGGTTCTCATTTCGTTGTGCATTATCGCAGCTACGCAGCATGTCTGCAACTACACCTAAATCCTGTGCATCTCTAAGCATCTAAACATTACAAGACACTACTCTGCGTCCCTACTTATTTCTACCATAAAAGTTTCGCCCCCTGTCCAAGCCATCCTGTAATGAAACAAAACTGCCGGGGCAAGATTTCTGTTGGTTTCATAATAGCATGGGCATGTGTTAAACACCATTACCTTCTTTATCTGCACTCTGAAATGAAGTGAAGAAAAGCAGCTAAAATTTGGAGTTATCATGGTCACCAGCTACCCATGTCGACATGGCATAGAGTACCCGCCCTTTCCACCCCTGCAGCAACCAACGGTTATCCACGTCGATGAGAAAGTCCTTGTGGTAGAGGCTCTTAACCTTATCCTTCACAAGCTTAACAACAGCCGGACTCAATGGCACCTGCCTCAGCCCAGCCCGGTGGCCCCGCACCTGCCATTGCTTATAAGTCTCGGGCCGATCCACCCGATCTGCACCCTCGCAGGCAATGACATTCAGGGCACACGGGCCGAAGATATCCCGCTCGATGAGCAGCCGGTCATCATTGTCACGGGGGATGGTCGCATCCAGCATGTCGAATTGCGCCGAATAGGTGAAGAGCGCCTCCCGGAATCGTGTCACGAAGAAAGGCGCGCTATAGGTTCCATTCACAACGCAGTCAATGAACACATCAGGCCGCATCTTGCGAATGTTGGTAAGGACCATGTCTCTAGGGCTCGGGATGTCCTGCCTGTCCATGATAACACTTTCATCCATCAAGTTGCTGAAACCATACTGGCTGGTGACGATGAGCACCTCATATGGGTCGATTTTTAGGTCCTCCGCATGGACTGTCTCCAACTTTGCGGGTATACCATGGTACTTGAATGGCACGCCAAACTCTTGGGCACATTTGCTGAGCCGACGGCCTGTCTCCTCAATCTGGAAGGCTGGGCGGAACCCAGGCTGAGGGACGTCAATGCCAGTGATCCTCACCTCCGGTGGCCCGCCTTCCCTTTCCGCTAGCATCTGTAGCAAACCTGGCCACTGGAATCCATATTCCACATTGTAATCCACGATGTGCAAGCGGCTCTTCCCGACCATGGCATCCATGATGATCTTGCCAACAAAAATAAAATTCACCTTCTTGAAACTGCTGGCTGCCATGTAGAGCTTGTAGGCCCTGAGGAACTCTCCGACCGAGGTGCTCTTCGCCACAAGCGACCGATACACATGGCTGCCCGTGCCTGCAAGGCGCGCTTCCAGTCCCTCGGCGAAACAATACGCCAGCCTCTGTGTGGCATCCCCCTTAGGCGATGAGTGTTGCTTAATCTGCCTGAGTAGCTCGTTCGATCCCCGGTGATCGCCCGTGGCCACCGCCTGCGCACAGTGGATGAGCATGGTGCGGAGGTCGACCTCGCTTGCACCCCGCCTCCCCCGCGCTGCCTTGCCGGTGCCCTTCCTGTGGTTCTTCTCGGCCTCGGTGCCCATTGCTATGTGCAGATCCTCTATCCCCTTCATGATGATGTCGTGGCCGTGAAGCATTATTTCCTCGACCATCTCGCCTACCCCAGTTTCCTCCTGTTCCGGCATCATCAGCTTGCATCTCCTGCCAGCCTCCGCCTCCAAGTCTTCCACGCCATGCCTGTTCTTGCGCCCCCGGCCATTACTGAACATCAACATTCTGAGTCTATCCACCTCCTCCTTCTTCAATTGGTCACCGGTGAAGTCGCGCGGTACCGGCCTGTTGGAAATGGCGTCGAGGGTGTTGTTGGTGGGCAAGAACTTGTTGGCCTCCTCCATGCCCTTGCGAAACGCCATGTTGAGCATGTCCACGTCACCGTTAGTCTGGCCATTGAAGAAGGCCGAAGCCGGGGTGCCTGGGCCACCTCGGCAAGCCGGCTGAGTAGCCGGCTTGGCCGCCTTCTCCGTGCCATTGTTCGACAAGGTCTTGGCGTCCTTGGCGGCGCTACTATTCGCGAAGGTCGCAAAGCTCTGAATGCCCGTGCTGCGGCCGTTCTGGCCAGCGGGGGCGACGAAATGGTCGTTGTTGCCCCTGGAGAGCGCCGGAGTGTGCCCGAAATATCCCGAGGTGGGCGTGCCGACGCCGGAAAAGAGGAGGTTGTTGGCACCGTCGACGGGGAAGCCCAGGCCGATGTATGGGGGGGAGTGGAGGGGCTGGGAGAGATCGATTCGCTCGTAAGGCCAGGTGGGATTGGCGGGGCCGAAGGCGCCGGGTGAGGAGGAACAGGAGGTGGAGTGGGCGGTGTTGGTGGCGGAGTGGGAGGAGGAGGTCGATTTGCCGGTGTTTGTGGCAGAGTCGGAGCAGGAGGAGGCCGATCTGGCGGTGGCAGAGTCGGAGGAGAAGGTGGAGCTGGCGACGGCGGTGTTGGCGGAGTCGTCGGTGTTGGAGTCGGAGATTATCTGGGCGAAGTGGTGCTGCGCGGAGAGGATGGCGGGGTGGTCGGGGTATTGGTAGAAGAACTTGTCGTCGATGTCCTCTTCCATGAGCATGCGCGAGATGAAGTCGAGGTCGTCTGAGGCGGGGGCGCGCGGGGGCGACGGCGTTGGCGGCAGGTCGAGGAAGAGCGACGGGGAGAAGGGCTCCGCGTCCCCCGCCCGCAGGAACTCGTCCGGCGTGGCGGCCATGGCCCAGGCCCAGGTGTCTGGCGTATATGGACGGAGGCGCGATGACGGTTAGCCAGCAATAGCAACAGTACTAGTGATGTTCTGTGGAGGGGGACTGGATGGGAGATGAGCTGGGCTATAATAATGAGATGGGGGAGTGGTTTGAGCTTGGCGTCCAAGCAAATCAAGCACGGCGAGGATGAGGAGAGCTCCGGCGCGCGGCGGAAGGTCGGGGAAGGTTCCGGGAAGGAGGACGAGATGCAGATGCAGATGCGGCTGCGGCTGCGGCTGCGGCGCGCGGCGACGACAAGAGGAAGGGATGGGACGAGGACGACGCTCGCTCGTAGAAAGTCGTAGTGGCCCCCCTGGTGGCGTTGGCGTCAAAGCCGCACGGGCACGTCGTTCGCTTTCATCTGGGCCGTTGGATCCACGAGCCCGCAAGGTTGAACTGGTCAACATCCATCAGGGGAGCACACACTGTGCATTTATGTGGGATCCTATACACCCGCTGTTGTCAACTGGGCCTTCTGTCGTCGCGCCATGTAAGCGATGGAGACTTCGAGGAGAGGGGACATGGCCGGTGAGACACTTGAAAAAGCTTTGCAATAAGTACGAGCAATCAGAAATAGCATCCATCCCCATACCGAATCCAGTAGATCATCTCCAACTGACCGACCCAAACGAACGTGAAATGTGTTGTCTTTTATCTGGTTGGGTGATTAAATGAACGTCCGTCTCATGTTCGCCATTTCATGGTCCATGATACTGTTGAGAAATTAAGTAATTGTTCGATTAATTTAATTCAATAATAAATTATTAACATGACATAGGCAGTGCTAATGACATACTGAATTTTGATGATGTACCGTGTACGCACGTACTAGGCAGATAGTAGAAACATCTATGCAAACCACTAGTACTGCACACATGAAAATAAAACAGGAGCGGGGTAAATGTATTATACCCTCCAGTAGGCCAGTCGGCCGTAGCAGCAGCGGAGGCGTTGGCCTCATCGGTGATCCTCTTGTCAGCAGCGGCCTTCTCGGCAGCCGCGTGATCGGCAGTCGCGTAGGAGAGGCTCCCCAAAAACCTAATTGCCTCTCTCCCGTACAGGATCTGGAGAAGCGGGGTTTTGGAGGCCTTCTCTCCTGTCAGTCGTGTACGCGGTAGACGGCATGGGATCACCGAAGGCAGCAGCAGTGAAAGAAACGACCAGGGAGCAGTGGAGGTGTGAAGTGTTGTATCTTTGGTTGAGCTGCGATGCCTCATATATATATAACCAGTCGGGTAGGAGAACGGTCCAGCAATAAAACCGTTTAATTACAGACGTTTCATCTCCATAAAAACACGTTTAATTACAGACGTTTCCATCTTCATAATAAAACGTAATGGACTCTCCAATTTTGACCGGCAAAACATTGCATCGGCTCGGCTCATTCCCGCAACCCGCGGCGCGCGCGCGTCGTGACGAGGCGGGCGGTGGAGGAGGAGGAGCGTGCGTGTGGAACACCTCTCCTTCCTTCACACCAACTCATACTAGTGGGAGAAGAGCTCACCTTATAAGTTGGTGTAATCTCTCTCAACTAGCCATGTGGGACTAAACTTCCCACCACTCCCTTGACAGCTGGGTCCTTAGGGATTTTCTGAAATTGTTAAATGGGCCTATAGCCCAACTAATATTCAGCAATCCCCCACCAGATCCCGAAGGCCCATGGTGTTGTCCTATGTTGCAAACTCTGTTTTAATATACCGGTATTTTCAGTGGAGACCCGTTAAGGTTGAACATCCACCTAGAACAAATAGCTACACTCCTCCACAAGTGAACAATGGACTAGGCCTTGAATTGTCAATTTGGCGTGAAGGAGTTTCACCAAGTGTCTTACCAGTACAAGGCTGCCGAAGGCTGACCCCTCGGGTGGAGCATATTGGTCACTCCTGGCCTGTTCATGAACTTACTAGAGATTACCCTAATCTCATAGACTATGACCAGTAGTCAGGCTCATATAGGTGTGTTCCTCCAAAGATCGCTCTGTAGGATAGCATCTTACTTTTACAAGCCTTGGAACACAATAAGACAAAATTCAACCTGCCATACAGTTACCGAGAGTTGTGCATCTCCAACGGAGTGGGTTAGTTAAAATACTCTCCTCAGTTAACCACTAGCTTGTTTTCCCATGTCCTACTTCACGGGATCTCCGATCACATAGGTTGGGTTACTACCATGGCAACTCATGTGGGTCTCATATCCATCTCCCTCGATGCATTATCTATCACAACATGCGATAGCCCTTTGTAAAGGGATCTGCCAGATTCTTAGCCGTTTGGACATATTCCAACGCTATCACTCCGGAGTTTCTTAGTTTTCTGATAGCTTTTAGTCTCATTCTTATGTGTTTGTTGGACTTCATGTTGTCCTTTGAACTCTTCACCTTAGTGATGACAGTCTGATTGTCACAGTTCATATGGATAGCCGGAACCGGTTTATCAACCACTGGCAAGTCCATCAAAAGATCTCGAAGCCATCCTGCTTCGACATCAGATGTGTCTAATGCTGTTAATTCTGCTTCCATTGTCGATCTCGTTAAGATCGTTTGCTGGCAAGACTTCCAGGAAACATCGCCACCTCCAAGAGTAAAGATATACCCAGTTGTGGCCTTCATCTCATCAGCATCAGAGATCCAATTCGCGTCACTACACCCTTCAAGTACCGACGGGTATCCGGTATAGTGAAGTCCATAGTTCATAGTACCCTTTGGATAGCGCATAACTCTTTCAATAGCACGCCAATGTACATCACCCGGTTTTGAAACAAACCAACTTAGTTTGCTCACAGGAAAAGCGATGCCAGGCCTCGTAGCACTCGCTAGGTACATAAGTGAACCAATGATTTGAGAGTATCATAATTGATCTATAGCCGTGCCTTTGGTCTTTCGAATCAACACACTATGATCATATGGTGTTTGAGATGGCGTGTAGTCCGCATATCCAAAACGACTCAACACCTTCTCAACATAATGGGATTGCAGAAGTGCAATCCCACCCTCATTATCTCTCAGTAGCTTGATGTTCAAGATAACATCAACCACACCAAGGTCTTTCATCTCAAAGTTCTGAGATAGAAACGACTTGACCTCCTCAATGACTTTGAGGTTGGTTTCGAATATCAGTATGTCATCAACATACAAGCACAGTATAACTCCTTCGCCCCCACCATGGCGATAGTATACACATTTGTCAGCTTCATTAACAACGAAACCAACAGATGTCAGAGTTGTATTAAACTTATCATGCCATTTCTTAGGTGCTTGTTTCAGGCCATACAAAGATTTCAGCAACCTACACACTTTTCCTTCCTGACCATCTATCACAAAGCCATCTGGCTATTGCATGTAGATTTCCTCGTTTAGCTCTCCATTCAGGAAAGCCGTCTTAACATCCATCTAGTGGACGAGAAGA
Organism: Triticum aestivum; assembly: GCF_018294505.1. NCBI lineage: Eukaryota > Viridiplantae > Streptophyta > Magnoliopsida > Poales > Poaceae > Triticum > Triticum aestivum. The sequence goes on from NC_057805.1 coordinate 122,519,181, forward strand.
CCATGGGAGGCCGCCAACGAGAGTAATACTCGAATGGTGGTCAGTCTGGCCACAGGTGAATAAGTATCGAAGAAATCTTCCTCTTCTTTCTGGTCATAGCCCTTGGCCACAAGCCTAGCCTTGTACTTTTCAATCGTACCATCGGGCTTAAGCTTCTTTTTGAACACCCATTTACAACCCAATGGTTTACAGCCATAGGGGCGTTCAGTGATTTCCCATGTCCTGTTAGCCATGATGGAGTCCATCTCGCTATGGACCGCTTCTTTCTAGTAGTCAGCATCCGGAGACGCATAAGCTTCTGAAATAGAAGTGGGAGTATCATCCACAAGGTATACAAGGAAATCATCACCAAAAGACTTTGCAGTCCTCTGTCTCTTGCCGGGTTTACTTGTCATCCTCCTTAGGATTTCCATCATGTGTCTGTTCATAATATTCCATCGGAATGGCAGGTTCAGGAGTCTCATCAGATTCCAGCCTAGAAGTGCTTTGCATATCTTTCATAGGAAAAATATCCTCAAAGAATGTAGCATCTAGGACTCCATAATCGTACCGACCTTCACGTCAGGTACCTCAGATTTCACTACCAGAAATCTATAGCCGACGCTATTCTTAGCGTATCCCAAATTAACGCAGTCCACGGTCTTTGGTCCAAGCTTACGCTTTTTGGGGATTGGCACATTGACTTTCGCCAAGCAGCCCCAAGTACGTAATGTTGGGAATCGTAGCATAATTTTAAAATTTTCCTACGTTCACCAAGATGCATCTATGGAGTATACTAGCAACGAGGGGAAGGGAGTGCATCTACATACCCTTGTAGATCGCGAGCGGAAGCGTTCCAATGAACGTGGATGACGGAGTCGTACTCGCCGTGATCCAAATCACCGATGACCGAGTGCTGAACGGACGGCACCTCCGCGTTCAACACACGTACGGTGCAGCGACGTCTCCTCCTTCTTGATCCAGCAAGGGGGAAGGAGAGGTTGATGGAGATCCAACAGCACGACGGCGTGGTGGTGGATGTAGCGGGTCTCGGCAGGGCTTTGCTAAGCTTCTGCGAGAGAGAGAGGTGTTGCAGGGGAGGAGGGAGGCGCCCAAGGCTGTTGTGTGCTGCCCTCCCTCCCCCCCTTTATATAGGCCCTCTGGGGGGGCGCCGGCCCCAAGAGATGAGATCTCAAGGGGGGGGGGGCGGCGGCCACAAGGGGGGAAGGGGTTGCCTTGCCCCCCAAGGCAAGGGGGAACTCCCCCTAGGGTTCCCAACCCTAGGCGCAGGGGGGAGGCCCAAGGGGGGCGCCCCAGCCCACTAAGGGCTGGTTCCCTTCCACTTTCAGCCCACGGGGCCCTCCGGGATAGGTGGCCCCACCCGGTGGACCCCCGGGACCCTTCCGGTGGTCCCGGTACAATACCGGTAACCCCCGAAACTTTCCCGGTGGCCGAAACTGGACTTCCTATATATAATTCTTCACCTCCGGACCATTCCGGAACCTCTCGTGACGTCCGGGATCTCATCCGGGACTCCGAACAACTTTCGGGTTTCCGCATACATATATCTCTACAACCCTAGCGTCACCGAACCTTAAGTGTGTAGACCCTACGGGTTCGGGAGACATGCAGACATGACCGAGACGCCTCTCCGGTCAATAACCAACAGCGGGATCTGGATACCCATGTTGGCTCCCACATGTTCCACGATGATCTCATCGGATGAACCACGGTGTCGAGGATTCAATCAATCCGTATGCAATTCCCTTTGTCAATCGGTATGTTACTTGCCCGAGATTCGATCGTCGGTATCCCAATACCTTGTTCAATCTCGTTACCGGCAAGTCTCTTTACTCGTACCGCAATGCATGATCCCGTGACTAACGCCTTAGTCACATTGAGCTCATTATGATGATGCATTACCGAGTGGGCCCAGAGATACCTCTCCGTCACACGGAGTGACAAATCCCAGTCTCGATCCGTGCCAACCCAACAGACACTTTCGGAGATACCCGTAGTGCACCTTTATAGTCACCCAGTTACGTTGTGACGTTTGGCACACCCAAAGCACTCCTACGGTATCCGGGAGTTGCACGATCTCATGGTCTAAGGAAAAGATACTTGACATTGGAAAAGCTCTAGCAAACGAAACTACACGATCTTTTATGCTATGCTTAGGATTGGGTCTTGTCCATCACATCATTCTCCTAATGATGTGATCCCGTTATCAATGACATCCAATGTCCATAGTCAGGAAACCATGACTATCTGTTGATCAACGAGCTAGTCAACTAGAGGCTTACTAGGGACACGTTGTGGTCTATGTATTCACACATGTATTACGATTTCCGGACAATACAATTATAGCATGAATAATAGACAATTACCATGAACAAAGAAATATAATAATAACCATTTATTATTGCCTCTAGGGCATATTTCCAACAGTCTCCCACTTGCACTAGAGTCAATAATCTAGATACATTGTGATGAATCGAACACCCATTGCGTCCTGGTGTTGATCATGTTTTGCCCTAGGGAGAGGTTTAGTCAACGGATCTGCTACATTCAGGTCCGTGTGTACTTTACAAATATCTATGTCTCCATTTTGAACACTTCCATGAATGGAGTTGAAGCGACGCTTGATATGCCTGGTCTTCCTGTGAAACCTGGGCTCGTTCGCAAGGGCAATAGCTCCAGTGTTGTCACAGAAGAGAGTCATTGGGCCCAACGCATTGGGAATCACCCCTAGATCGGTGATGAACTCCTTCATCCAGACTGCTTCCTGTGCTGCCTCCGAGGCTGCCATGTACTCCGCTTCACATGTAGATCCCGCCACGACGCTTTGCTTGCAACTGCACCAGCTTACTGCTCCTCCATTCAAAATGTACACGTATCCGGTCTGTGACTTCGAGTCATCCAGATCTGTGTCGAAGCTAGCGTCGACGTAACCCTTTACGACGAGCTCTTCGTCACCTCCATAAACGAGAAACATATCCTTAGTCCTCTTCAGGTACTTCAGGATATTCTTGACCGCTGTCCAGTGTTCCTTGCCGGGATTACTTTGGTACCTTCCTACCAAACTTACGGCAAGGTTTACATCAGGTCTGGTACACAGCATGGCATACATAATAGACCCTATGGCCGAGGCATAGGGGATGACACTCATCTCTTCTATATCTTCTGCCGTGGTCGGGCATTGAGCCGTGCTCAACTGCACACTTTGCAATACAGGCAAGAACCCCTTCTTGGACTGATCCATATTGAACTTCTTCAATATCTTGTCAAGGTATGTACTCTGTGAAAGACCAATGAGGCGTCTTGATCTGTCTCTATAGATCTTGATGCCTAATATATAAGCAGCTTCTCCAAGGTCCTTCATTGAAAAACACTTATTCAAATAGGCCTTTATACTTTCCAAGAATTCTATATCATTTCCATCAACAATATGTCATCCACATATAATATGAGAAATGCTACAGAGCTCCCACTCACTTTCTTGTAAACACAGGCTTCTCCATAAGTCTGTGTAAACCCAAACGCTTTGATCATCTCATCAAAGCGAATGTTCCAACTCCGAGATGCTTGCACCAGCCCATAGATTGAGCGCTGGAGCTTGCACACTTTGTTAGCATTCTTAGGATCGACAAAACCTTCCGGCTGCATCATATACAACTCTTCCTTAAGGAAGCCGTTAAGGAATGCCGTTTTGACGTCCATCTGCCATATCTCATAATCATAGTATGCGGCAATTGCTAACATGATTCGGACGGACTTCAGCTTCGCTACGGGTGAGAAAGTCTCATCGTAGTCAACCCCTTGAACTTGTCGATAACCCTTAGCGACAAGTCGAGCTTTGTAGATGGTCACATTACCATTTGCGTCCGTCTTCTTCTTAAAGATCCATTTGTTTTCTATGGCTCGCCGCTCATCGGGCAAGTCAGTCAAAGTCCATACTTTGTTTTCATACATGGATCCTATCTCGGATTTCATGGCTTCTAGCCATTTGTCGGAATCCGGGCCCGCCATCGCTTCTTCATAGTTCGAAGGTTCACCGTTGTCTAACAACATGATTTCCAGGACAGGGTTACCGTACCACTCTGGTGCGGAACGCGTCCTTGTGGACCTACGAAGTTCGGTAACTTGATCCGAAGCTTCATGATCATCATCATTAACTTCCTCCCCAGTCGGTGTAGGCACCAGAGGAACATTTTCCCGCGCTGCGCTACTTTCCGGTTCGGAAGGGGTGACTATCACCTCATCAAGTTCCACTTTCCTCCCACTCAATTCTTTCGAGAGAAACTCCTTCTCCAGAAAGGACCCGTTCTTGGCAACGAAGATCTTGCCTTCGGATCTGCGGTAGAAGGTATACCCAATAGTTTCCTTAGGGTATCCTATGAAGACGCATTTTTCCGATTTGGGTTCGAGCTTTTCAGGTTGAAGTTTCTTGACATAAGTATCGCATCCCCAAACTTTTAGAAACGACAGCTTAGGTTTCTTCCCAAACCATAATTCATACGGTGTCGTCTCAACGGATTTCGACGGAGCCCTATTTAAAGTGAATGCGGCAGTCTCTAAAGCATAACCCCAGAATGAGAGCCGTAAATCGGTAAGAGACATCATAGATCGCACCATATCCAATAGAGTGCGATTACGACGTTCGGACACACCATTTCTCTGAGGTGTTCCAGGCGGCGTGAGTTGTGAAACTATTCCACATTTCCTTAAGTGTGCACCAAACTCGTGACTTAAATATTCTCCACCACGATCTGATCGTAGGAATTTTATTCTCCTGTCACGTTGATTCTCGACTTCACTCTGAAATTCCTTGAACTTTTCAAAGGTTTCAGACTTGTGTTTCATTAGGTAGACATACCCATATCTACTTAAATCATCAGTGAGAGTGAGAACATAACGATATCCTCCGCGAGCCTCAACACTCATTGGACCGCACACATCGGTATGTATGATTTCCAATAAGTTGGTTGCTCGCTCCATTGTTCCGGAGAACGGAGTCTTGGTCATCTTACCCATAAGGCATGGTTCGCACGTGTCAAATGATTCGTAATCAAGAGACTCCAAAAGTCCATCTGCATGGAGCTTCTTCATGCGCTTGACACCAATGTGACCAAGGCGGCAGTGCCACAAGTATGTGGGACTATCGTTATCAACTTTACATCTTTTGGTATTCACACTATGAACATGTGTAACATCACGTTCGAGATTCATCAAAAATAAACCATTGACCAGCGGGGCATGACCATAAAACATATCTCTCAAATAAATAGAACAACCATTATTCTCAGATTTAAATGAGTAGCCATCTCGAATTAAACGAGATCCAGATACAATGTTCATGCTCAAAGCTGGCACTAAATAACAATTATTGAGGTTTAAAACTAATCCCGTGGGTAGATGCAGAGGTAGCGTGCCAACGGCGATCACATCGACCTTGGAACCATTCCCGACGCGCATCGTCACCTCGTCCTTTGCCAGTCTCCGTTTATTCCGTAGTTCTTGCTTTGAGTTACAAATATGAGCAACCGCACCGGTATCAAATACCCAGGAGCTACTACGAGTACTGGTAAGGTACACATCAATTACTTGTATATCACATATACCTTGGGTGTTGCCGGCCTTCTTCTTGTCCGCTAAATATTTGGGGCAGTTCCGCTTCCAGTGACCACTTCCCTTGCAATAAAAGCACTCAGTCTCGGGCTTGGGTCCATTCTTTGACTTCTTCCCGGTAACTGGTTTACCGGGCGCGGCAACTCCCTTGCCGTCCTTCTTGAAGTTCTTCTTACCCTTGCCCTTCTTGAACTTAGTGGTTTTATTCACCATCAACACTTGGTGTTCTTTTCTGATCTCCCCTTCCGCTGATTTTAGCATTGAATATACCTCGGGAATGGTCTTTTCCATCCCTTGCATATTGTAGTTCATCACAAAGCTCTTGTAGCTTGGTGGAAGCGACTGGAGGATTCTGTCAATGACCGCGTCATCCGGGAGATTAACTCCCAGCTGAGACAAGCGGTTGTGCAACCCAGACATTCTGAGTATGTGCTCACTAACAGAACTGTTCTCCTCCATTTTACAGCTGAAGAACTTGTCGGAGACTTCATATCTCTCGACCCGGGCATGAGCTTGAAAAACCAGTTTCAGCTCCTCGAACATCTCATATGCTCCATGTTTCTCAAAACGCTTTTGGAGATCCGGTTCTAAGCTGTAAAGCATGCCGCACTGAACGAGGGAGTAATCATCAGCACCCTGCTGCCAAGCGTTCATAACGTCTTGGTTCTCTGGGATTGGTGCTTCACCTAGCGGTGCTTCTAAGACATAATCTTTCTTGGCTACTATGAGGATGAGCCTCAGGTTCCGGACCCAGTCCATATAATAGCTGCCATCATCTTTCAGCTTGGTTTTCTCTAGGAACGCGTTGAAATTGAGGACAACGTTGGCCATTTGATCTACAATACATAGTGTAAAGATTTTAGACTAAGTTCATGATAATTAAGTTCATATAATCAAATTATTTAATGAACTCCCACTCAGATAGACATCCCTCTAGTCATCTAAGTGAAACATGATCCGAATTCAACTAGGCCGTGTCCGATCATCACGTGAGACGGACTAGTCAAGATCGGTGAACATCTCCATGTTGATCGTATCTTCTATACGACTCATGCTCGACCTTTCGGTCCTCCGTGTTCCGAGGCCATGTCTGTACATGCTAGGCTCGTCAAGTCAACCTAAGTGTATTGCGTGTGTTCCGAGGCCATGTCTGTACATGCTAGGCTCGTCAACACCCGTTGTATTCGAACGTTAGAATCTATCACACCCGATCATCATGTGGTGCTTCGAAACAACGAACCTTCGCAACGGTGCATAGTTAGGGTGAACACTTTCTTGAAATTATTATAAGGGATCATCCTACTTGCTACCGTCGTTCTAAGCAAATAAGATGCAAAAACATGATAAACATCACATGCAATCAAATAGTCACATGATATGGCCAATATCATCATGCTCCTTTGATCTCCATCTTCGGGGCACCATGATCATCTTTGTCACCGGCATGACACCATGATCTCCATCATTGTGTCTTCATGAAGTCGTCACGCCAACGATTACTTCTACTTCTATGGCTAACCCGTTTAGCAACAAAGTAAAGTAATTTACATGGCGTTATTCAATGACACGCAGGTCATGCAAAATAATAAAGACAACTCCTATGGCTCCTGCCGGTTGTCATACTCATCGACATGCAAGTCGCGATTCCTATTACAAGAATATGATCAATCTCATACATCACATATATCATTCATCACATCTTCTGGCCATATCACATCACATAGCACTTGCTGCAAAAACAAGTTAGACGTCCTCTAATTGTTGTTGCAAGTTTTTACGTGGTTTGTAGGTTTCTAGCAAGAACGTTTTCTTACCTACGTATGACCACAACGTGATTTGCCAATTTCTATTTACCCTTCATAAGGACCCTTTTCATCGAATCCGTTTCGACTAAAGTAGGAGAGACAGACACCCGCTAGCCACCTTATGCAACTAGTGCATGTCAGTCGGTGGAACCTGTCTCACGTAAGCGTACGTGTAAGGTCGGTCCGGGCCGCTTCATCCTACAATGCCGCCGAAACAAGAAACGACTAGTAGCGGCAAGAATAATTGGCAAACTCAACGCCCACAACTACTTTGTGTTCTACTCGTGCATAGTAACTACGCATAGACCGGCTCATGATGCCACTGTTGGGAATCGTAGCATAATTTTAAAATTTTCCTACGTTCACCAAGATGCATCTATGGAGTATACTAGCAACGAGGGGAAGGGAGTGCATCTACATACCCTTGTAGATCGCGAGCGGAAGCGTTCCAATGAACGTGGATGACGGAGTCGTACTCGCCGTGATCCAAATCACCGATGACCGAGTGCCGAACGGACGGCACCTCCGCGTTCAACACACGTACGGTGCAGCGACGTCTCCTCCTTCTTGATCCAGCAAGGGGGAAGGAGAGGTTGATGGAGATCCAACAGCATGACGGCGTGGTGGTGGATGTAGCGGGTCTCGGCAGGGCTTTGCTAAGCTTCTGCGAGAGAGAGAGAGGTGTTGCAGGGGAGGAGGGAGGCGCCCAAGGCTGTTGTGTGCTGCCCTCCCTCCCCCCTTTATATAGGCCCTCTAGGGGGGAGCCGGCCCCAAGAGATGAGATCTCAAGGGGGGGGCGGCGGCCACAAGGGGGGAAGGGGTTGCCTTGCCCCCCAAGGCAAGGGGGAACTCCTCCCTAGGGTTCCCAACCCTAGGCGCAGGGGGGGAGGCCCAAGGGGGGCGCCCCAGCCCACTAAGGGCTGGTTCCCTTCCACTTTCAGCCCACGGGGCCCTCCGGGATAGGTGGCCCCACCCGGTGGACCCCCGGGACCCTTCCGGTGGTCCCGGTACAATACCGGTAACCCCCGAAACTTTCCCGGTGGCCGAAACTGGACTTCCTATATATAATTCTTCACCTCCGCACCATTCCGGAACCTCTCGTGACGTCCTGGATCTCATCCGGGACTCCGAACAACTTTTGGGTTTCCGCATACATATATCTCTACAACCCTAGCGTCACCGAACCTTAAGTGTGTAGACCCTACGGGTTCGGGAGACATGCAGACATGACCGAGACGCCTCTCCGGTCAATAACCAACAGCGGGATCTGGATACCCATGTTGGCTCCTACATGTTCCACGATGATCTCATTGGATGAACCACGGTGTCGAGGATTCAATCAATCCGTATGCAATTCCCTTTTTCAATCGGTATGTTACTTGCCCGAGATTCGATCGTCGGTATCCCAATACCTTGTTCAATCTCGTTACCGGCAAGTCTCTTTACTCGTACCGCAATGCATGATCCCGTGACTAACGCCTTCGTCACATTGAGCTCATTATGATGATGCATTACCGAGTGGGCCCAGAGATACCTCTCCGTCACATGGAGTGACAAATCCCAGTCTCGATCCGTGCCAACCCAACAGACACTTTCGGAGATACCCGTAGTGCAACTTTATAGTCACCCAGTTACGTTGTGACGTTTGGCACACCCAAAGCACTCCTACGGTATCCGGGAGTTGCACGATCTCATGGTCTAAGGAAAAGATACTTGACATTGGAAAAGCTCTAGCAAACGAAACTACACGATCTTTTATGCTATGCTTAGGATTGGGTCTTGTCCATCACATCATTCTCCTAATGATGTGATCTCGTTATCAATGACATCCAATGTCCATAGTCAGGAAACCATGACTATCTGTTGATCAACGAGCTAGTCAACTAGAGGCTTACTAGGGACACGTTGTGGTCTATGTATTCACACATGTATTATGATTTCCGGACAATACAATTATAGCATGAATAATAGACAATTACCATGAACAAAGAAATATAATAATAACCATTTATTATTGCCTCTAGGGCATATTTCCAACACGTAAGTATGAGAGTGTCGTTCTTCTCTTTTCCCATTGTTCATAGGGAGTGATCTCATTATCTTTTGTCAGAACTTTATTCAGGACATGACATGATGTCAATATAGCCTCCCCCACCATGCCTTGGATAAACCCGATGTATCTAACATGGCATTAACCAAATCTGTTAGAGTACGGTTTTTCCGTTTGGCAACCCCTTATGACTGAGGTGAATAGGGAGGCGTCCTCTCATGAATAATTTCGTGTTCCGCATAGAAAGAATCAAACTCATTAGAGAAATATTCTCCACCACGATCTGACCGGACTCGTTTTATTTTCTTTTCAAGTTGATTCTCAACTTCCGCCTTATAGATTTTAAAGTAGTGTAGAGCCTCATCTTTAGTGTTTAAAAGATATACGTAGCAATATCTAGTAGAATCATCTATCAGCATCATGAAGTATCTTTTTCCACCTTTAGTCAATACACCATTCATCTCACAAAGATCAGAATGTATGAGTTCTAACGGCGTCAAATGTCTCTCCTCTGCAGCCTTATGGGGCTTGCGAGGTTGCTTTGCTTGCACACACGAATGGCACTTAGAACCTTTGGATAAAGTGAAACTTGGGATTAAATTCAGTTTTGCTAACTGCATCATATTACCAAAACCAATGTGACAAAGACGTGAATGCCAAACTTCTGTTTCATTAACACTCGAATGAATATTGTTCACGACTTTATTACAAAAATCAGCGAGGGAAAAGCGGAATAGACCTCCGCATTCATAACCTTTTCCAACAAACAGTCCATATTTCGTAACAACTACTTTATTAGACTTGAATACCAACTTAAACCCTTCTCTACATAGAAGGGAACCACTAACGAGATTCTTCTTGATGGTGGGGACATGCTGCACGTTCTTCAGTTGCACGATCCTCCCCGAAGTAAACTTCAGATCGACCGTGCCAACACCATGAACAGAAGCACTCGCGCCGTTCCCCATCAGTACGGACCCGTTCCCTGTGGCCTGATAAGAAGAAAACAATGAAATGTCAGCACACACATGAATATTTGCACCTGTGTCAATCCACCAATCGGTAGACTGACAAACTAAAAATGCAGTAAACAAATTACCGTACCCAGATGGCCCACTCTCATCGTTGCTCACAATCATGTTGACAGTCTTGGAGTCCTGTCCTGGCTTCTTAAACTTGTTTGGGCACTTGGCAGCCCAATGTTCATCTGAACCACAAGTGAAACAACCACCCTTCTTCTTATCTTTCTTGAAGGTCTTCTTGCCCTTCTTCTTAAACTCGGTATTCTATTGGACACCAGTCTTCCCCTTGGGCTTGTGGGGGTTGAAGTTCTTCTGCACCACATTGGCGACAGAGGTCCCTTCGGTCCCTTTTCCGTGCGAGTCCTTTGCCCTCAAATTCTGCTCGACACTCAGATGGCCAATGACATCCTCAACTGAGAATTCACGCCTCTGATGTTTTAGAGTAGTGGCACAGTTCCTCCAAGAATTGGGTAACTTAGCGATAATGCAACCCGCGACAAATTTGCCCGGCAGCACACACTTGAGAAGCTCAAGCTCCTTAGCTATGCACTGTATCTCATGAGCCTGTTCCAATACAGAATGGTTTTCGACCATTTTGTAATCGTGGAGCTGCTCCATAATATACATCTCGCTCCCAGCATCCATTGCGCCGAATTTAGATTTGAGCGCCTCCCACAAGTCCTTGGCAACCCGCATATGTAAGTATGCATCAACCAGCTTATCTCCGACCACGCTCAGAACGCATACAACAAAGACGACGGTGGCCTCCCTGAACGCCTTCTCCTGTTCAGGAGTGATCGTTCCCATGGGAGTAACACCGGCGACCCAGAACACGTTCATCGCCGTGAGCCATAAGATGGTTTTGGTCTGCCAACGCTTAAAGTACGCCCCCGTAAATGGGGCTGGTTTCAGTGCAGCAGCAAAACCATGGATCGAAAATTTCCTACACAGATTAGGTTTTTGGATTGTTGAGAAATTAAGCAATTGTTCAATTAATTTAATCCAATAATAAATCATGAACATGACATAGGCAGTGCTAATGACATACTGAATATGATGTACGCATGTACTAGGCAGATAGTAGAAACATCTAAGAAAACCACTAGGACTGCACACATGAAAATAAACAGGAGCGGGGTAAATGTGTTATGCCCTCCAGTAGGCCAGTCGGCCGTAGCAGCAGCGAAGGCGTTGGCCTCGTCGGCGATCCTCTTGTCAGCAGCGGCCTTCTCGGCAGCCGTGTGATCAGCGTTAGTGCTCATGGTGAAGACGAAGGTGATGCGGAAGTAGTTGACGTAGAGGAAGTAGTCGAACAGAGGCGAGCAGTCGCGTAGGAGACGCTCCCCAAAAACCAAATTGCCTCTCCCCCGTACAGGATCTGGAGAAGCGGGGTTTCGGAGGCCTTCTCTCCTGTCAGTCGTGTACGCGGTAGACGGCATGGGATCACCGAAGGCAGCAGCAGTGAAAGGAACGACCAGGGAGCAGTGGAGGTGTGAAGTGTTGTATCTTTGGTTGAGCTGCGATGCCTCATATATATATAGCCAGTCGGGTAGGAGAATGGTCCAGCAATAAAACCGTTTAATTACAGATGTTTCATCTCCATAAAAACACGTTTAATTATAGACGTTTCCATCTCCACAATAGAACGTATTTATTAGTGAAAGGCCTGCTTTGGAAAGGCCTGAAAACAAATATATACATAAATATCTTCTCTAAATTCGGAAATGGCGCAAAGGAATTAAAAAGACAAGGTATAATAGTTAGTACCATCCTGTAGTGCACTAATGTCTTCTTCAATGTGCAAACAAAGATCTTGTTGTTTTTCGTCGTTAGTTTCTTTATCCTAACAATCTTTCTGAGTTTCTTGACTTGTCTGATATTCATGGACAACTCATTTCCCCATATGCAAAATGGGTTGAACAGTGGGTCAAAACCTCCGACAGCAGGACCTACATGTGCAAGACCAAATTCTTAAAACCTAAATATTAGAATGGTTCCTGCAATTGCACAATAATGTGCTATTAGACAAAGGACCATGCATGTGCACACCTCGATTGTAAACCTCAGTGCTTCCCATTGTTTCCCTGCAACACATATAAGGTAGTTATTGATAAAGTTAAGTGAGGATTGGCATACTATCAGTAAAATATGTTGATGAAAAATAAACACATTGCAGATTCAACAGATTAATTCGAGCCACATGGAAAAGCCATTTATCCAAACTAAGAATGATTAAGAACCAGGAAATATAGCAATTGTATATGTTTCTCGTGTATTTAGTATAGCCAAATTCGATTTATTCCTCACATGCATAACAATACAAAATTGTACCCACAACAATTGAACATCGCATTGCAGAACTGAACCAAACAGTTAACTAAACACCACAACAAATGAACCAAACATTAGCTGAGCACCACATTGCACAATATAACATACTCCTAATAGAAGATCAGGTAGTTAACCAAACCAAGCATGCTTAACAACTTGGAAATATAGCAGTTGTATTTGTTTCTCATGTATTTAGTACAGCCAAATTTGATTTATTTCTCACATGGAAGACAATAAAAAATGCACCCACTACAATTGAACATCGCATTGTAGAATTGAACCAAACAGTTAACTAAACACCACAACAAATGAACCAAACATTAACTAAGCACCACATTGCACAATATATAACATACTAGAAGATTAGACGGTTAACCAAACCAAGCATGCTTGACAACTTGGAAATATAGCAAGTGTATTTGTTTCTCATGTATTTTGTACAGCCAAATTCAATTTATTTTTCACATGGAAGACAATACAAAATTGCACTTACAAAAATTGAACATCACATTGCAGAATTGAACCAAACAGTTAACTGAACACGACAACAAATTAATAAAATAGTTAATAAGTGAGCACCACATTGCATGACATATAGAACATATATACTAGAGGATCAGATTGCATGGTAAAAGTACATAGGACAATTCACCAGAATTTGTTAAGGAAAGGCAGGAGCAGCACATGCAACAGGTAAACTGAACATGCTTAACCGGCGTAGCTAGCTAACTGAACATAGGTCCTTATAGTGAGCTAATAAGACAAGCTACTCCTCATCGTCGAAGATATCGATGACGATTGGCTCCTTGGACTTGGAAGAGGGCGAGGCATCCACATCGTGGGTGCCCTCCTCGTAGTGGTGAGTTGCCTGAGCCACTCCGGGCACCAACCTACTGGCTCTCGAGTTGAGGTAAGCACGGGCACACTGAGAAAACACAACGTAGTCTTCGTCAAAGGCACTGACGATGGCCTCGAGAAAACTCCACGAACTATCGTTTAAAGTAGCCAACCACATGGCGGCATCGGCGCGTGAGGCGTCGACAGTGGCCTCGATGGTGAGGTGCTCCTCCAAGATCTGGGGGTTGGCACGAATGGCAGCCATCGCAACCTCATCCGTGCGTGCGACCGCGATTTGCTTCTCCGCTGCCAAATACTCCTTGAGCGCCTAGCTATACTGCGTGCACCATGGCTTAGGGCGGCGCTTATTTGGAGGATGGGTCGGTGATTTGGGTAGAAGGTGTCGTGCCGGCGATCCGGGCATGTGGGATGTAGAAGGAGGAGGAAGATAGGGGTTGGGTCTGGATAACCTGCCTAGATCGACGAGGTCGAGCAGCGTGAAGGAGGGTCGCTGGCGAGGAGGCGGCGCTGCAAGCAAGAAGTGAGGGTTTGATCTTTGAAAGGAAGGTAGAAATAGGGCAATACAGCTTTTGGTCAGGGGGAGGGGGCAGGGGAGGTAGATATTTCCGTGGAAGCCAAAAATTTTGGCTCGGTGCAGCGAACAACTGGCGCTCAAAGTGTCATCAGACACGGTCCTTGTTCAGCACTGTGTATGATATGTGAACATCACAAATGATTCATATAGCTTACCCCGTGTGTGATGAGTTTGAACGTGCAAATTTTGATCCGAATTTCCCTGGTTACAGGGCTCCTCCATGTCATTGCATAATTTGGGTAGACAAAAGAGCCTACAGCACACCCGCACTTCTTAATTGAGCAAGTTCAGCAATTAAATAGAGCTAGCTAACCTAAACATTACTCTAACAAATCAAAGACCAGGGCTCTAAACAAAGAGTACTACTCCAGCTGGTGCTCGTCGATCTCCGCCGCATCCTCCATATCCAGCTCGCGCCCGACGATCTCCTCGGGAAGGGGCTCCATGGCATCCTTTGCACCATACTTGGCAAGCATCTTGCCATCCATGTTCGCCATCTCTTTGGAAAAGGCCACCACGAGCTGGGCGTGGACGACCGAGGTTTGGGCTTGGAGGAATTGTGGCAAGGTATGCCTCGAACGAACGGACGGCTGCTCGAACGCCCTCGGCGATTGCCAACTCTTCGGTCGTGGGTTGCCGACCGTTATCGGAGAAGCTTCGTGCGACTTGTGCGGTGACCGCCAAGAGTTGGGTGTGGGCGGCCTCCATCAGGGCTAAGGCGGCTGCTACAGAACGGACAAATGTTGTGCCGCTCTCGCCAGTTGCTATCCTCGCCGCAGATGTTGCTGCCACCACTTGAGTAGCAGCAACGGCCGTTTGGGCTGCCTTGGCCGCTTAGTCGCAGATTGCGGCCGCGCTCATGCAGGTTGTTAGCACCCTCATGGTGGCTCCAGCCACGCTCTCGCTGGAGTGGGCTGCCGAAGTTGCCCTCACGACGCGGGTCCATGTCCCCATCTTTGACTAGCGACGATTGAACAGTGAAATGATATTTAGGGAGCAAGCTAGTGTGCTTGACGTGCTGGCTATGGACTATAGCTGACGAACCTTCTCATGTAAGCCATATACTACTCTGATGGTGCTCCAAGATATTTTGTACTGCATCACACACGGTTGGTGATAATAAACTGTGTGTGACCTACTTGACTTTTCGTCTTGATTTGAAATACATAATGGTGTCACAACGACAAAGGAGGGTTTTTGAATTGCTAGAGCTTTTATCTGAAGTGAACATGCAACTATAGGAGTGTCATCAAAAATTTGGAATTATTCAGGGTTTGTTTGGACATTTTTATACATTAACTGAGTTTTCTACGCATTTAAGGTGCATAATTCAAAATTAAACTACATGCACATGCTCCACTACACCAAAATGGGTTGTAAAATCATATATGTGTCCATGGGTGGATGCTTATGTCCCATGCAAGAAATGAGAATGAATTTCAAACACCTCGACACCGTGGCTCGTCGACAGACGTTGAGATACTTGGTTTTGAAATTCTAGTAAATCCAAAACTCGTCTAAAATTCATGAAACTTGGCATGCTATCATGGAATGACACCAACATGTCGTGGTAAAAAATTTGTCCCATTTGGGGCAGGTTTTGGTATAACCTTCTCACAAGCCAGAGCTTCTCACAAGAAGCCGCATGGTTCCGGTAGGGAACGTGTCACCTTTGTTGACGAAACGATATTCGTTGCCTCTTCTTGCTTTCAATTTTTTTAGTGTCAACATAGAACAAGAGGAGTGTTGTGTTAAATTTTGGAATTTTTGGGGGTTCATTTGGACATTCTTATACAACTGAGTTTTCTAGGCATTTTATGTGCATAATTCAAATTTGAACTACAGGCACATGCTCCAGTGTAGAAAAATGGGTTGAGAAAACAAATGTGTGTCCTTGGGTGCATGCTTAGGTCCCATGCAAGAAATGGGAATGAATTTCAAAAACCTCGACACTGTCACTCAGCCGCAAACATTGAGATACATAGTTTTTAAATTCTAGTAAATCCAAAACTCGTCTGAACTTCATGAAACTTGGCATGCAATCATGGAACAACACCAATATGCTGCGTTAAAAAATTGTCCCATTTGGGGCAAGTTTTGGTATAAACTTCTCACAAACTAGAGCTTCTCACAAGAAGCCTCATGGTTCCGATAGTGAATGAATCACATTTGTGGACAAAACGATGTTCGTTGATTCTTCTTGCTTTCAATTTTTTTCTAGTGGCAACATAGACCAACAGGAGTGTCGTGTTAAAATTTAGAATTTTAGGGGTTCGTTTGGACATTTTTATACAACTGAGTTTTCTAGGCATTTATGTGCACAATTCAAATTTAAACTACAAGTAGATGCTCTAGTGCATAAAAATGGGTTGAAAAATCAATTGTGTGTCCTTGGTTGCATGCTTAGGTCCCATGCAAGAAATGGGAATGAATTTCAAACACGTCGACACCGTCGGCCGGCTGCAAACATTGAGATACATGGTTTTTAAATTCTAGTAAATCCAAAACTCGTCTGAAATTCATGAAACTTGGCATGCTATAATGGAATGGCATCAACATGTTGTGGTAAACAAATTGTCCCATTTGGAGCAGGTTTGGGTATAAGCTTCTCACAAACCAGAGCTTCTCACAACAAGCCTCATGGTTCCGGTAGGGAACGTGTCACCTTTGTGGACGAAACGATATTCTTTGCCTCTTCTTTTTTTCCAATTTTTGTCTAGTGGCAACATAGACCAATAGGAGTGTCATGTTAAAATTTGAATTTTTTTCTAGGTTCGTTTGGACATTTTTATATATTAACTGAGTTTTCTAGGCATTTTATGTGCATAATTCAAATTTGAACTACAGGCACATGCTCCAGTGCAGAAAAATGAGTTGAAAAATCAAATGTGTGTCCTTGGGTGCATGTTTAGGTCCCATGAAAGAAATGGGAATGAATTTTAAACACCTCGGCATCATGGCTCGGCCGCAAACATTGAGATACTTGGTTTTAAAATTCTAGTGAATCCAAAACTCGTTTGAAATTCATGAAACTTGGCATGTTATCATGGAATGGCACTAACATTCCATGGTATTTTTTGTGTCCAATTTGAGAGAAGGCGCACGAATTAACAACCAACAAAGGCATTTTGAAACAAATAGCGCCACGTTATCATCTCAAACGTCTATATAATTTAAATCATGGGCATTCTGCTAACCATTCACGTGACGCCATGCGTCACACTTTTAATGGCCAGGAGGTGTTGTGCGGACAGCTACTTGAGTAGACGGGAGGCGTGCGAGCCCAGTCCGCTGTGCAGGCTGACCAGGAGGCGTGCAAGTTGTCCTCTAGTGCGCAGGCTCATCGAAAAGCATGTGAGCTGTACGCTGCGCAGGCTCACTGGGAAGCGAGCCCTTTGACTTCCATGACCACCCGCCTCGCTTGCATCCTCTCCATTAATGGCGCTCGAGCTGCTGTTTAATACGGGCGTCCTTACTCTTCGCCTCCCATAGGCGCAGAATGATCATCTGCCAATAGTCTTCCAGTTTGGTGAAGTCGACTCCGAGCCGGACGAGATAGAAAATAAGGAGGAATGGCGCCTCATGGACATGGCCCTAAATGAGCTGGCCGCAGTGGATGCTTCCCCCGAGCTCGTGGACATGCCAGTGCCAGCGCCCTCGCTCGTGCCCATGTGCGCCCCTGCACCCATCGCGGCGCCGGTCCCCATGCGTTTGCCTACACCCACCGCGCCCGTGCCCATGCGCGTGCCCCCCTCAACATCATGGGACGCCGCCGTCGACCGCTACCTCTCTTTGCTGCGAGTTGTCGTCCTCCCGCGCCCTGCCCATCGATCACACGACGATAGGGTCTTTGATTTTGAAGTGAAGAACATTCTATGCTGGCTTAAAGACTTCAACAATGGCGTCGTAGAGGACGACAACGACAACACCGACGCGGCATGCCGCCTCTGCCGTCGTCACAATTAGTTTTTTTGAGTTTAATATTGTATCTCGATCATATGAATATAACATCACGGTGCGACTGAATGAAACCTATGGTTTGAACAAACTTGTGTTTTTCTCTCTGAATGTACAGACTTATCAAACGATTTAAAAAAACATCAATGGTTTTTAAATTTAAAACACTAATTGCAAACATTTTAGATAGATAACCCGTATGCAAACCGAGAGCTTCCCCAGTAAGCCAAGGGCAAATGTGTCACGCAGGATTTGTGCATCCCTTCATCACAAGCGTTTTTGATAGAACACCCGTATGCAAAGCAAGAGCTATGGTCCTTCCCAGTAAGCCAAGTGAAAATTTGCCGCGCGGGATTTGTGCATCTCTTCATCGCAAGCAGTTCAGATTGAACATGATATGCAAAGCAAGAGTTATGGTTCCTTCGCCACTAAGCCAAGAGAAAATCCGGCGAGCGGGATTTGTACATCCCTTCAACGCAAACGGTTTTTTCTGATGACCCGTGTGCAACCACGTATAGACAATTTGGTAAGATTTGCATCTGTCATATTGGGTATATTGCCATTTTTCACACTGGAAAGATTGTCATTTGTCGATCTAGTAATATTTCCCTTTGTCAACCTTGTAAGACTGCCATTTGTCAAAATTTGCAGCTAAAAATCACTAGCACTATCTAATTTTGCAACTAAAATTCATTAAGCAAAGATTTCATTCATAGATTAAGCAGTCGTTCTTTATACAAACAGTTCAAGTCGACAGCTGAACCGACCAAACGTTTCCCCAATTGTTGCCAACCACGTACTAAAATAGCTAGTGCAACTATATATACTACTAATTTTACGTACGTAGTACAGTTCAACCATATCTATAGTCAGATGAACTGCACAAAATACCCCCTAAATACTACTACAGAGGGGCTTTGTACTACTTCTAGCTGCCTCTCCTCTGTCGAGCACGCTCAGTAAGAGGCAGAGGAGGAGGAGAGGAGCCTACCGACGAGCTAGACAACTGGAATCTGGTGCCTGCCGCTACTGCACTTTTAGCGACGCTCACCTCGAACACCCTCTGCCGCTCCAGACGACCCCTCTCAAAGTGGCGAGACTCCTCGTAGATCTCCTCATTCCGCACCTCTGCGGCGGCTTGTGCTGCGGCCACAGCGGTGGTAAGACTCTTTACGTGCTCGACCAGGCGTTCCTCCTCCCTCCCGCAGGAACTCGATGTAGCACGCAAGGTCGCTGACACAGGGGCTCCACTTCCACCTCCCGCCTTCAGGTGGTGGTGGCGGAGAGGGTGATGACCCCAGCGGTCGACGGTGGGGTGGCGACCATGACGGCCACCTCCCACCTTCGGGCCGCGGTGGCGGAGCAGGTGATGACCATGGTGGCTGACAGTAGGGTGGCGGCCATAATGGCCACCTCCCGCCTTCGGGCCGTGGTGGTGGAGCGGACGATGGCCCTGGCTTTTGACGTTGGTGTGGCGACCACAGTGGCAGACGGTGGGTGGCGGCAACGGTGGCAGGCAACAGCTGCCGACGGGCGGCGGCGGAACATGTGGTGGGTGTTGTGCGCACACCCAAAGGGTCACCATGAGCACTACACTACATCGTAGACTGCGCCGCCGCCGCGGTGTAGCCTACCAGCTGGAGCTGTCCTCTGATGATGGCGGAGTGGCTGAGCGACGATGACGGACTGGTGCCATTGGCGATTGTGGAGAAGCAGACGAGATAAGCTACATGGAGGGAGGGGAAAATGCGATGCAGGACTCGCCGACCATGAGGGTTTATATATCAGGCCGGTAAGCTTTGGGATTTTGGGGGATTTCGCCAGTTCGGGAGGGAAGCTTGCGTGGCTATGCGCGGGAATGGGCTCACCGATGATTCATTGGCTCCACTTCGAGCCACCGTTTGGTCAAAATAACGCGTGCGTGGTGCTCAAGCTTGCGCTCGAAGCCATCTGCGACAGCGGGGTGACAAGACGTGCGAGAGGAGGATGAAATGACACGTACACATACGGTTAATAAAAAAATGTTTGCGATTTAATTACCTACTACCTCCATCCTGGTTTATAAGTCCTCTTTGTATTTTTGTGCCAAATTTTGACTAGAGATTTAACTAATAAAATATGAATGCATGTCACCAACGATTATATCGTCGGATCGTATTTGAACATAGTTTCCAATTATGTTATTTTTTATAACATGCATTAACGTTTTGTTAGTTAAATTTAAGGCCAAAATTTGGCACTGAATATAAAGGGGACTAATAAACCAGGATGGAGGTAGTAGCACACGGCCGCTCTCTACGTAGCGTAGCGAACAATTGTTCGACCACCGTGTGATGTGGAACGCGATGTACTTTCACATCATGCCGCCGGCTCGCCACTGTCGGCTGGCTTGTAGACGACCATTCCCTGCGTGTTCAACTACTCTATGTGTGTGGTTTCTCACGGTTGAGGCAGCCGCAGGGCGCTCTGCTCGTGTCCCGCCATGCGCGCTACCAGTGTTTGGGGCCGACGCATGGTCACTTACGTTCGTGATGCCATTATGCATGCGGTTGCGCCGAGCACGGTGCCACGATGCAGTTACCCGCTGCAAAAATGGCCATGCGGACGTGCCAAGAATCCAGGCCGCCCGACCCCCTGAGGGAGTCCTGGATTAGGGGGTCCTCGGGTTTTCGGGCTATTCAATATGGGCCGGACTGATGGGCCATGAAGATACAAAGCAGAAGGCTTTCCCCCATGTCCGGGTAGGACTCTCCTATGCATGGATGACAAGATTGGTGTCCGGATATGTAATTTCCTTCCTCCACAAACCGACTTTGTACAACCCTAGGTCCCTCCGGTGTGTATATAAACCAGAGGGTTTTAGTCCATAGGGGCGATTAGAATTCTTACAGGCTAGACTACTAGGGTTTAGCCATTATGATCTCGAGGTAGATCAACTCTTGTAACCCATATACTCATCAAATACAATCAAGCGGGACGTAGGGTTTTACCTCCATTAAGAGGGCCCAAACCTGGGTAAACATCGTGCCCCCCTTGTCCCTTCTTACCCTCGATCCTCAGACGCACAGTTCGGGACCCCCTACCCGAGATCGGCCGGTTTTGACACCGACATTGGTGCTTTCATTGAGAGTTCCATTGTGTTGTCAATAGAAGGATCGATGGCTCGCCTTGTCATCAATGGCGATATAACTTCTAGAAGGGCCCTAACTCCAGGACAGGTCCTGCAGCTCAGCGGCTTTACCATGGGTGCTCGCTCGGCCATTAAGCCAACGGCGGCCTCCACAATCGCCAAACATCATCTCCGCATCAGCCTCGAACACTCCGAAAAGATGGATCCGGCAGATATCTCATCCTTGAACGAGCTGCTAGATCGCATTGCTGCCCTGGGGCTTGCAACAGACTATGATCAGATCGGGCTTAAACCCGATCAGAGGGAAATCAAATCCCCACCGATCACCCATGTGGTAGCAGTCGTTGAGGAATGAGCCAAGAACGCTTCTTCCCCTAAGTTAAAAACCAGCTATGTTCAGATATCCGAGCCCTTCGAGCCGGACACCCATCCTCGGGAAGAGACTTCATGTCCTCTGAACTTAGGATCAGGCATTGAGCCCGGAACTCACCTGGACCTTCCTGGTCCTGAACTGGTGACTTTGGAGATTCTTCAAGCTCCGGATTCAATCTTGGGTCAGGATTTGGGTTTTAGCGCGCCCACCCACCACAATAAATATTCCCCAAGTAATTCAGGTCCTCCAGACATATGTGACCTAATGTATGTACGGTAGCAACCTTAGGAAACGGTCCATCACTTTTGGGCCAGATTCCTCCTTGTCAAAAACAAGATTAAAGATTGCTGCGATGACGACGCGGTTTCGGTTTTTTGTCGTAACTGTACGGATGAGAGAATTCTCAACACCCTCAAACGCCACCGCATACAACACTTTACAGAATTGGCACACATAGTACAGAAGTACTGTGCAATGGAACGCGCATGGAAGGCCCAGACAGCCCGGTGGGAACCCCCTGCCTTTAAGCAGCCCACCGTACGGGCAAAACGGATGCACCCTTACGAGGCATTCGACCACAAGCCCATTGATAAGAAAAACAAACCCTTCATGGGATATAGAACCGTCCTTGACGAACTACTCGACAAACCCTGTCAGATACATGCGACGCCGAGCACCGAACCAATGCACAGCCTTCGGGCATGTTGGGTACTCCGGCAAGTGGCTAAAAGCGGTGAGGCTAATCTTCACCGGTACTACTCCAGAGAGGCATTCGTCGGAGGATGACGATCTCAACGTATTTACAGTCTTCGAGACTTTCTCTTCAAATAATCGGCGCAAAAGGGCGCTGCGCGACCTTGCCGAAGTCAACCAAGTAACCGCAATGAATCCTTGGAACGACACGGCCATAACTTTCACAGCCGACGACGAACCAAGGGCCCGATCAGTCCGAGAATCAGCCGCCTTGGTCCTAAACCCAATTGTGGATGGCTTTTGACTCACCAAAGTGCTCATGGACGGCGGTAGCGGACTAAACCTCATCTATGAAGACACGCTCTCGATAAAATGCAAATGGACAAGAACCGCATCGAGCAAAGCAGTACCACCTTTCGAGGCATCATCCCCACTCGAGAAGCATGATGATCTTGATGTAGTATTCGGCACGCCTGAGAAATACAGGTCTGAAGAGTTGCTCTTCCATGTGGCCCCTTTCAATAGCGAATATCACGCCCTCTTGGGGCGGGACGCCTTCGCACGCTTCCAAGCCATACCCCATTACGGGTACATGAAGCTTAAAATGCCAGGGCCCAACGGGGTGATCACTATCACCAGTGATCCGGATATAGCACTCCGCGCCAAAAACAAAATCGCATCCTTGGCCCTCGAGGCACTATCCAAGGCCCTCACGGCCGAGGAGCTAACCACTTTGCATTCCACAGAGGACAAAGACGATGTGATCCTCGACAAGAGGCCCAAATCCACCTCTTTCAAACCAGCATATGAAATAGCCAAATTTCAAGTGCACCCGACGGATCCTAACAAAACAACATCCATTGGAGCACAGTTGGATCCAATGGTCGACGCCACCCTACGAGCGTTCCTGCGCGAAAATTGGGACATCTTCGCCTGGCACCCTTCGGACATGCCCGGGATCCCACGCAGACTGGCAGAACATAGCCTCAATATAATAAAGGGGTTCAAACCAGTCAAGCAAACTCTGCGGCGATTTTCCGAACCCAAACGACAAGATATGGGGGAGGAGCTACGCAAACTACT
This sequence comes from Triticum aestivum, assembly GCF_018294505.1. Lineage (NCBI taxonomy): Eukaryota > Viridiplantae > Streptophyta > Magnoliopsida > Poales > Poaceae > Triticum > Triticum aestivum. The sequence goes on from NC_057805.1 coordinate 122,542,664, forward strand.
CGAGGCCGGGTTCATCAGAGAAATCAAGCACCCAGACTGGCTAGCCAACCTGGTCATGGTGCCAAAGAAGGATAAATCATGGCACCTTTGTGTCGATTTCAAAGACCTCAATAAGGCTTGCCCTAAGGACCCCTTCCCACTGCCCCGCATTGACCAAATCATTAACACAACCGCGGGACACGACTCATTGTGTTTCCTCGACGCCTACTCTGGATACCATCAGATTAAGATGAAGGAGTCCGACCAGGCCGCAACGACATTTATTACCTCGTATGGGCCTTTTTGCTTCAACACTATGCCCTTCGGGCTCAAAAACGATGGTGCCACTTACCAACGCATGATTCAAACATGTTTGAAAAAACAAATCGGCAAGACAGTGGAGGCATATGTGGACGACGTGGTCATCAAGACTAAAGACGTCGAATCATTGGTGGACGATCTGCGCCTCACATTTGACAACCTCCGAACATATGACATACGGCTCAATCCAGAAAAATGTGTTTTCGGCGTTCCAGCTGGAAACTGCTCGGGTTCATTGTTTCCAATAGAGGAATCGAAGCGAACCCAGCCAAAATCTGAGCCCTGTCACAATTGGCAACACCAACAGACTCAAAGCAGGTCCAAAAACTAGCTGGGTGCGTGGAAGCCTTAAGCCGCTTCATCTCAAGATTGGGAGAAAAGGCATTACCACTCTATCGACTGCTCCGACGCACTGAGCACTTCGAATCGACAGATGCAGCTACAGCCGGTTTGGAAGAAATAAAAACATTGTTAGCAGGTAACCCAATCCTAGCCGCCCCAGGTGTTGGCAAGCCTATGTTGCTCTACATATCCGCGACTCACCAAGTTGTGAGCGTTGTGCTCGTCGTCGAGCGAGAGGAAGAGGGACACAAATTCCCCATCTAGAAACCAGTATAGTACGTATCGGCGGTCCTTACACCATGCAAATCCCGATACCCTCATTATCAGAAGATAGCTTATGTAGTCTTTATGGCATCCCGAAAGCTGCGACACTATTTTCAAGAGTGTTCGATCACGGTGGCATCCGAAGTACCACTCAATGACATCATAAATAATCGGGATGCCACCGGCCGCATAGCCAAATGGGCCATCGAGCTCTTACCATTTGAAATAACATACAAGCCGCCGAGCTATTAAGTCTCAGGTGCTGGCCGACTTTGTCGCTGAGTGGACAGAAGCTGAGCTCCCTAAAGAGTACAATACATACTCTAACTAGATCATGTACTTTGACGGCTCTAAAATGTTAGCCGAACTGGGGGCTGGTCTCATTTTGACATCTGAGGGAGTCCTGGATTAGGGGCTCCTCAGACAGCCGGACTATGTACTTTGGCCGGACTGTTGGACTATGAAGATACAAGATTGAAGACTTCGTCCCGTGTCCGGGTGGGACTCTCCTTTGCGTGGAAGGCAAGCTTGGCAATTCGGATATGTAGATCTCCTCCCTTGTAACCGACTCAGTGTAACCCTAGCCCCCTCCGGTGTCTATATAAACCGGAGGGTTTTAGTCCGTAGGACAAGAACAACAATCATAATCATAGGCTAGCTTCTAGGGTTTAGCCTCTACGATCTCGTGGTAGATCCACTCTTGTAATACTCATATCATCAAGATCAATCAAGTAGGAAGTAGGGTATTACCTCCATCGAGAGGGCCCGAACCTGGGTAAACATTGTGTCCCCCACCTCCGGTTACCATCCGCCTTAGACGCACAATTCGGGACCTCCTACCCGAGATCCGCCGGTTTTGACACCGACATTGGTGCTTTCATTTGAGAGTTCCACTGCGCCGTCGCAATAAAGGCTCGATGGCCCCTTCAATCATCGGTAACGATGCGATCTAGGGTGAGGTTTTCCTCCCCGGACAGATCTTCATATTCGGCGGCTTCGTACTGCGGGCCAACTCACTTGGCCATCTGGAGCAGATCGAAAGCTACGCCCCTGGCCATCAGGTCAGGTTTGAAAGTTTGAACTATACCGCCGACATCCGCGAAGACTTGATCTTCGACGGATTCGAGCCCATGTCAGGTGCGCCGCACAGTCACGATGAGCATGACTTAGCTCTGCCGTTGGATAGTGTTCGGGAAATCACACCTGCGGCTACTCCGGCCCTTAATCCGGAGTAGATCGTGCCGTCCGAGGACGGGTGGATAGACCCCGCCACGGAGGCTGCGCACTCAGCGGCGATAGAGCCGAATGCTGACTTCACCTCCTATGAGACCCATGTTGGCGGACACTTGGATTCGTCCCCGGCCACGGGCTCTGAACCGCCCGCGTCCGTGCCTATCGAATCTGATTGGGCACCGATCATGGAGTTTTCCTCTGCGGATATCTTTCAGCACTCACCCTTGGGCGACGCGCTAAACTCATTAAGGTCTCTCTCTTTGTCAGGAGACACTTGGCCGAACTATGTCCAGCTGGAGTGGGATGCGGACGACGAAGAAATTCGTTCCCCACCCACCACCCACTTAATAGCCACTATCGACGACTTAACCGACATGCTCGATTTCGGCTCCGAAGACATCGACGGTATGGACGACGATGCAGGAGACGAACAGGAACCACCGCCCACAGGGCGCTGGACTGCCACCTCATCATATGATATATACATGGTGGATACCCCCAAAGAAGGCGATGGCGAGAAGGCAACGGAGGATAATCCCCCTGAGAAGCAACCCAAGCACAGGCGTAATCGGCGCCGCTCTAAGCCCCGCCATAGCAAAAGCAGCGATACCGGCACAAGAGACAATAGCGCTGCGGATAGTGCCGAAGACTAAGACAATCCCCTCCAGCCAGGTTTCGAGCGGGAGGATGGGCAAGCTATCCCTAAGGAACAGGCAGCTAGCGGAGAATTTGAGGATGACAAATACATGCCCCTCTCCGAAGACGAGGTGAGCCTTGGCAACGAAGAATTTATCATGCCCGAGGATCCCGTCGAACAGGAGTGCTTTAAAGTGCCGGCTTATAGCCACAGCAAAAAGCCTGAAGAAAAAGCAGCAGCAGCTCCAAGCTGACCAAGATCTGCTAGGAGATAGATGGACTGAGGTCCTGGTGGCCGAGGAATACGAACTCGAACGCCCAACCAAGAGTTACCCAAAGCGCAGGTTGCTACCCCACCTCGAGGAGGAAGCAGTAAAACCTACACTACCAGCGTACGATGCGGCGGATCGGCCACCTCGTGGCCAAGACAGAGTGGCATATCAGCCCGAAGACCAGCCCACACCCCGTCGCCTGTCAAATAAAAACACCAAGGCCCGGGGCAACACGCAGGACCTGCGAGGCATATTGGAAAATAAAGCAGGACATAAAAGATTGATCTACGGATCACGAGGGCGCCCCCCAACGCGTGACGACGACCGTCGCGCCGGATATACTAACAAATCCGTCCGGGCCGAATACAGCTGACAAGACTCGTATGAATTGCGTCATGATATAGCCCGACACAGAGGTGCCGCACACCCCCTATGCTTCACCGATGAAGTAATGGATCATGAATTCCCAGAAGGGTTTAAACTCGTTAACATTGAATCATATGATGGTACTACAGACCCCGTTGTATGGATAGAGGACTTCTTCCTCCACATTCACATGGCCCGCGGGGATGATCTACACGCCATCAAGTATCTCCTGCTAAAACTCAAAGGGCCGGCTCGGCATTGGCTGAATAGCTTGCCGGCAAACTCCATCGGAAGTTGGGAGAACCTGGCAGACGCATTCCTAGACAACTTCCAGGGCACTTATGTGCGACCACCGGATGCTGACGATTTAAGTCACATAACACAACAGCCCGGAGAGTCAGCCAGGAAATTCTGGACTCGGTTCCTAACTAAAAAGAACCAAATTGTCGACTGTCCGGATGCCGAAGCCCCAGCGGCCTTTAAACATAACATCCGTGACGAGTGGCTCACCCGACATCTCGGCCAAGAGAAGCCAAAATCCATGGCAGCCCTCACGACACTTATGACCCACTTTTGCGCGGGCAAAGATAGTTGGTTGGCCCGTAGCAACAACACAGCAAGCAAACCTGGCACATCAGAGGCCAGAGATAGCAACGGCAAACCCTGACGCAACAAACACAAGCGCCGCAAATATGGTGAAAACACCAAAGATACGGCAGTTAATGCCGGATTTAGTGGCTCTAAGTCCGGCCATTGGAAAGGGCCACTCAAAAATAATAATTCGGATCCATCCAGTCTGGACCGCATACTCGACCGCCAATGCCAAATTCATGGCACCCCAGGAACGCCAGCCACTCATACCAACAGAGAATGCTGGGTCTTCAAACAAGCCGGCAGGGCAGGCGCCAAAAACAAAGATGGGGGGTCTCAAAGCGATGATGGCGACGAAGAGCCCAGACCACCAAATACAGGAGGGCAAAAGAAATTTCCCCCGCAAATCCAAACGGTGAACGTGGTAAACAACACCCACATTCCCAACCCGGACCGGATGCACACCCTTATGGATGCCGACTTAACGGAACTAGTCGTCCCACAATATAAACTAGGGCCGGTCACCTTCAACCGCACGGATCGTCCGGTTAACGCCAATCAGGGCAATCCAGCCGCGCTAGTCCTCGACCCAATAATTGACGGGTTCCACCTCACACGAGTCCTTATGGACGGAGGCAGCAGTCTAAACCTGCTTTACCAGGACATAGTGCGCAAGATGGGCATTAATCATTCGGTGATCAAACCCACTAAAGCCACTTTCAGAGGCATTATACTAGGTGTGGAAGCCAACTGTATAGGCTCCATCGCCCTTGAGGTAGTATTCGGATCACCAGACAATTACCGTATCGAAGAGTTAATCTTCGAAATCGTCCCTTTCCGCAGTGATTACCAGGCACTGCTCGGACGAACTGCGTTCGCTCGATTCAATGCGGTGCCACATTATGCCTACCGTAAGCTCAAGATGCCCGGTCCACGCGGCGTCATCACGGTTAATGGCAAGGCCGAACTTTCCTTCGGCACCTACAAGTACACCGCTGCCTTAACAGCAGAAGCAACGAGCAGCACCTTGCAGCCGAACCTCGAGTCGACGGCCAGGCTCCCGGACACCGCCAAAGGACTCCGAACTACTTCTCGGTAGGATAGCCCGGCTCGTCCAGAGCTCAATTAAACACTCCGGTGAAGGACAGGACAAGCCGCACACAGCGGCTCAACCGCTCTCCGGCACACAAACATTTCTTACATTTCCTTTGCAGGTTCACCTTTGCGCCGACCAGGACGGGCGATATGGAGGCAACTCGAACGCACAAGGGAATCCTTAGATATTCCCCGCGATGACCATCCGACTATACTCCGGATCCGCACACAACTTCTTCCCCCTGGTCTCAGCAGGTTCCACCGTCATATTTCTTTTTTATCACATTACCTGTACTTATACGCATCGACGTACTATTTAAATACAACATGTGGATTCATATGACGCTTATCTGCTGTTATTTCTTATTAAAATTCTTTTGTCAAGTGGCATCCGTACACCGCTATATGCCTTAAAATATGCCAGGGGCTTCGTTTTACCCATAATATAGCAATAAAGTCCGAACACCTTCACGGAAGTTCGGCACCCCGAACCTATAGCATTATATGCATCAGCTCCGAATCATGTCTTGGGTCAATAGTTGAGTTTGCCCGGCTCCCATGTTTTGGTACCTTAAGTTCCACTATATCGGCTAAGGTAGCACTGGGAGAACTACTACGATTGTGTCCCGGTTCTTCCGGACGAGCACCTCAGTAGAGAAAGCCGAAAACTGACTGTCATGATACGGCGAGAGCTGGTCAGCTGTTCGAGAGGTTGTAAAATCTTTAAGGATTTCTCCTGCATAATGCCATAACCAATGCAGCGTGCGATGGATCGGTTTTTCTTCCGATCAGGTGCTTATAGAGCCCCTCGTGCGGCCTTCCGAACACAAGGGGCTGCGCCTACCTTCCTAAAGCTCCTATGGCTAAGTGAGAGTGAAAAAGCCCTATAGTCCGATTGCCTGGTTCGTTGTGCTGAACACCTCCTTCGAAGGACCCAAAACTGGGATAAAGAGTGATCAGGTTTATCCCGAACACCCCCGTACTTCTTATGTGGGGGCAGAAGCCGACAACTGGCCAACTCTCAGGATTAATATACAAAACGGCCGCGCAGGAGGATAAACTTTTATATAACAGGCAATAAATAATATAAATGACCTTGTTCAAACATTACAAAGGACAACATGATTCGCATTCATGGAAATATAATGTCCTTGGTGCATAGCTCCGCTGCAAGGTAGGATCCTTTCAGGACACTCTCATAATATAATTCGGGTTTGCGGTGCTCCTTCCCCTCTGGCGGTCCTTTGGTCATCATCTTGTCAGCATCCATCTTCCCCTAGTGCACCTTTGCGCGGGCGAAGGCCATTCGTGCACCCTCTATACAGACCGACCGCTTGATGACGTCAAGTCGAGGGCAGGCACTCACAAGCCGCTTCACGAGCCCGAACTAGCTGCTTGGAATCGGCTCGGCGGGCCATAGCCGGATAATCAAATCCTTCATGGCTAGTTCCGCCGCCTTATGCAGTTCGATCAGCTGTTTCAGTTGATCGACAAAAGGCATCGGATAATTCGGTGCCAAATACTGCGACCAGAAGAGCTTATCCGCAGTGTTCCTTTCTTCGGCTCGGTAGAATTGGGCGGCATCCGATATGCTGCGGGGCAGCTCCGCAAATACCCCTGGAGAAATCCGAATTCAAAATTAGAAACATAATTTTCTCCTCAAATACTTTGCTTTACATGGAAAAAAGCCTTACCCGCCGCGATCTTCCTCGCCTCTTGGATCCCCTGCAGGGCGCTTTGGGTTTCCCCCCGGGCATCGCTCGTGGCCTGATGAGCCTTGGTGACTTCAGATTCTTTTTTCGTTAAACTCTGCTCCAAGGTCTCGCATTTCTTCACGGCCTCTTGAAGCTCCTGTTCAGCTTCAATAACCCTAGCCTCGTGCTTCTCACGAAGAGCCTGCTTTACGACTGCGTTTTTCTCGGCCTTGGCCACAGCGTTCTTAAGAGCCTCGACTTCGGTCATCATCCCTAGCGCAAATCATGAAACATATTTTATCATACTGAAAATTCATTCGCAATAAACGCGAACAAGACTTGCGCATACCTTGTTTATCTCCCAACTGCATTTTCAACTGGCCAAGTTCTTCTTTGGCCTGCTCCAGACTTTGATTCAGTCCGGAGACCTCCGCAGTATGAGAGGCAGCAGCCGCTACAGACGCCTGCTTATAAAAGAAGAGAGATAGATGTCATCAAATGAGTCTTCCCACGAACATAAATTTGATCCTCTGTCCGGTTCTTTCTTTCACCGAACAGTGTATCAGGGGCTACTATCCATACCATGACACTCTTTGAAACCTTATAAAACATACCTCAAAACCTTTTATAAGGCTGATACAGGCTTCATTCAGTCCACTCTTAGCAGACTGAATCTTCTCAATCACCGCACCCATAAGGGCACAGTGTTCATCGATGATGGAGGCGCTCTTCAGTGCCACGAACAAAGCATCCGACACCTCTGGTTGGACAGAGGTTGCCGGTGGAACAGGCACGCCCCCTCCAGCTGAGGGAGGCTTCCTGCTTGATTCTGGAGCTGTATTGGTCTCCGGAATTGCATCCGGCTGGGAGTCGAATTCAAGATGGCCCCTGCCGTCAGCTCCCATGGGAATCTTCTCCCCCATGTGTCCGGCCCCTGAAGTTTGACCTCCAGGCACCGCCTCCACGGTCTTTTCCTCTCCTCCTTGGCTGGGGTCCTTCTGGGACGAAGCCTCGGTGTCATTCACCTGTTTGGGGGAAGGGGCCTTCGGGGGCGTCCCGCTCTCCATAGCATCTGAGCTCAGCAAATCCTCTGATGAGGATTGTTTGGTACGGGACCTCGCCGGACTACAAAAAATATATGGCTCAGGTTAAAATATTATGCCATGATGAGTCTGGATGCATAAACGTATTCGGACTTTATATACTCACGAGTTCACCAGGGGCTGGGCCCTGGAATCCCACGCCGGGCCACTGTCTGCGACGGCAGTGGACTCCTCCGGAAGAGGAGCTTTTCCCCTTTTAGGCGACTTGGCCTCCAAGTGTGAGGAGGCCGTCCTCTTCTTTCTTCCCCCGCGGGGGATTCATCTTCCTCCTCCTCGTCGTCCTCTTCGGAGGCGGAACAGGCATTGGAGCCTTCAGATATTGTGTCCGAAGTGCCGCGGCGACGAAGGCCGCCCCGGGTCTTTTTGGCCTCCTTCTCGGCCGTCTTCTTCGGCACCTTGTAAGGCACCGGGACCAGCATCTTCGTCAGAAGTGGGATGGCCGGTTCTTCGAGCAGCGGGGCCAGACAATGGATCCGCTCCGCCTTCTTCGTCCAGCCCTAGGAGAGTTGTGGAAAAAACATTAAGCATTTCCTTTGGGTTATGCGGATAAAAAGTATGATGACTTACCGAGCTTGCAGGGCGGGACAGTTGGTACCCGCGGTCCTCGGCTGAGTCCGACCATGATTTACCGGACTTGAAAAGCACCTTCCAGATGTCTTTATGCAAGGAGCCAAAGAGCTCTCGCAGGGTTTGGTGCTTGGCCGGGTCGAATTCCCATAGATTGCAAGTCCGGTGTTGACAAGGCAGGATCCGGCAAACTAACATCACCTGGACTACATTGACAAGTTCGATGTTCTTGTCCTCCATATATTTAACGCGCGCCTAGAGCACCGACAGTTCGTCGGACGAAGACCAGTTCAGGCCCTTCTTGACCCAGGATGTAAGCCGCAGAGGGGCTCCGGATCGAAACTCGGGAGTAGCGGCCCATTCCGTGCCGCGCGGCTCGGTGATGTAAAACCACTGCTGTTGCCACTCCTTGATGGAATCATTAAAGGTGCCTGTTGGCCATGTGACATTGGGCATCTTGCTCACCATAGCACCCCCGCACTCAGCGTGCTCGCCGCCCACTACCTTGGGCTTCACATTAAAAATCTTCAGCCATAAGCCGAAATGTGGCGAGATGCGGAGAAAAGCCTCGCACACGACGATGAATGTCGAGATGTTGAGGAAGGAATTGGGGGACAGCTCGTGAAGATCGATCCCGTAATAATACATGATGCCGCGAACAAACGGGTGGAGGGGAAACCCTAGCCCACGGACAAAGTGAGGGAGGAATACAACCCTCTCGTGGGGTTCCGGAGTAGGGACGATATGTCCCGCCGTTGGGAGACGGTGGCTGATTTCTTGGCCAGATACCCGGCCTCCCGAGGCTTTTTGATATCCTTCTCCCGGATGGTAGAGGCCATCCACTTGCCTCCTGCTCCGGATCCGGACATTTTCGGAAGGCCTTTGTGGGCAGAGAAGATGAACGATTGGGCGCTGGAGCTCGAGCGAAGGGGAATGGATCGGGAAGAAGAAAGCATGGGTGCGAAAGGGAGTCCTTATCCCCTTATAAAGGCAGCAGGGATTCTGCGCCTCCCCACTTGCCTGGTAAACTCGCTTATTCCCCAAAGTGCCGTGATTGATGGCGCAGTTGGGTTACCCACACCCGTATTGATGAGGATCCTGTGATAAGGGGACACGATCTCTGCTTCGACAAGACGTGCCAAGAAAACTGCCTCGCAATATGTGCAGTAGCTGGTTGAGAAAAATGGTTCGAATAATGACCGGGCCGTGGCGTGATGTCATGCCATGAAACTTGTCAGCAGATTAGATTTGTGGAATATTATACTCTCTACGGTGGTATGTGGAATTTATTTTGCAGAGCCGGACACTATCCTTGTGTTCAAAATCTTCTATGGAGTATTCGGAGGAGGAACCCGCCTTGCAATGCCGAAGACAATCTGCGCGCCGGACTCATCGTCATTGAAGCCTGGTTCAGGGGCTACTGAGGGAGTCCTGGATTAGGGGGTCCTCGGACAGCCGGACTATGTACTTTGGCCGGACTGTTGGACTATGAAGATACAAGATTGAAGACTTCGTCCCGTGTCCGGGTGGGACTCTCCTTTGCGTGGAAGGCAAGCTTGGCAATTCAGATATGTAGATCTCCTCCCTTGTAACCGACTCTGTGTAACCCAAGCCCCCTTCGGTGTCTATATAAACCAGAGGGTTTAGTCCATAGGACAAGAACAACAATCATAATCATAGGCTAGCTTCTAGGGTTTAGCCTCTACGATCTCGTGGTAGATCCACTCTTGTAATACTCATATCATCAAGATCAATCAAGCAGGAAGTAGGGTATTACCTCCATCGAGAGGGCTCGAACCTGGGTAAACATCGTGTCCCCCGCCTCCTGTTACCATCCGCCTTAGACACACAGTTCGGGACCTCCTACCCGAGATCCGCCGGTTTTGACACCGACAACATCCCCTACGGGGGATACAGTCCGCCACGTGCAGCAAATAATGTATACGAACTCCAGTAATGCAGCCGAATATGAGACCCTTCTACACGGCCTCCGAATGGTTGTCTCCATGGGCATACAATGACTAGAGGTGCGCGGGGATTCAAACCTCGCGATATCCCAAATAAATGGAGAGTTCGATGCGAAAGATCTAAAAATGGCGGCAAAATGAATCGCCGTACTCAAAATATCGGCTCGGTTTGAGGGGCTTGAGTTCGATCATGTTGCTCGAGATAGTAACCAGGCCACATATATCCTCGCTCGAATGGGCGCTAAACGCGACCCCGTCCCGCCTAACAGCCTTGTGGAAAGGCTCTTTAAGCCATCCGTGGTATGGCAGGACGAGAGTGGAGATACCCGAAGGAAATATGCCCTAGAGCCAATAATAAAGTTGTTATTTATATTTCCTTATATCATGATAAATGCTTATTATTCATGCTAGATTTGTATTAACCGGAAACTTCGTACATGTGTGAATACATAGACAAACAGAGTGTCACTAGTATGCCTCTACTTGACTAGCTCGTTGAATCAAAGATGATTAAGTTTCCTAGCCATAGACATGAGTTGTCATTTGATTAACGGGATCACATCATTAGAGAATGATGTGATTGACTTGACCCATTCCGTTAGCTTAGCACTTGATCGTTTACTATATTGCTATTGCTTTCTTCATGACTTATACATGTTCCTATGACTATGAGATTATGCAACTCCCGAATACCGGAGGAACACTTTGTGTGCTACCAAACGTCACAACGTAACTGAGTGATTATAAAGGTGCTCTACAGGTGTCTCCGATGGTACTTGTTGAGTTTGCATAGATCAATATTAGGATTTGTCACTCCGATTGTCGGAGAGGTATCTCTGGGCCCTCTCGGTAATGCACATCACTATAAGCCTTGGAAGCAATGTGACTAATGAGTTAGTTACGAGATGATGCATTACAGAACGAGTAAAGAGACTTGCCGATAACGAGATTGAACTAGGTATGGTGATACCGACGATCAAATCTCGGGCAAGTAACATACCGATGACAAAGGGAACAACATATGTTGTTATGCGGTTTGACCGATAAAGATCTTCGTAGAATATGTAGGAGCCAATATGAGCATCTAGTTTCCGCTATTGGTTATTGATCGGAGATGTGTCTCAGGCATGTCTACATAGTTCTCGAACCCGTAGGGTCCACAAGCTTAACGTTCTGTGACGATCTGTATTATGAGTTATATGATTTGATGACCGAAGTTTGTTCGGAGTCCCGGATGAGATCGGGGACATGACGAGGAGTCTCGAAATGTTCGAGACGTAAAGATCGATATATTGGAAGGCTATATTCGGACATCGGAAAGATTCCGAGTGATTCTGGTATTTCGGAGTACCGGAGAGTTACGGGAATTCGTATTGGGCCTTAATGGGCCATACGGGAAAGGAGAGAGGCCTCAAGGGTGGCCGCGCCCCTTCCCCATGGACTGGTCCGAATTGGACTAGCGAAAGGGGGCACCCCCTTCCTTCCTTCTCCTTCTCCCTTCCCTTTTCCCTATTCCATGTGGGAGGTGGAATCCTACTAGGACTAGGGAGTCCTAGTAGGACTCCACACTTTGGGCGCGCCCTATGAGGGCCGGCCTCCTCCTCCCTCCATCCTTTATATACGTGGCCAGGGGGCACCCCATAGACACACAAGTTGATCATTGATCTCTTAGCCGTGTGCCGTGCCCCCTCCACCATAATCCACCTCGGTCATATCGTCGTAGTGCTTAGGCGAAGCCTTGCACCGGTAGCTTCATCATCAGCGTCATCACGCCGTCGTGTTGACGAAGCTCTCCTCGACACTCTGCTGGATCATGAGTTCGTGGGACGTCACCGAGTCGAACCTGTGCAGATCACGGAGGTGCCGTACTTTCGGTACTAGGATCGGTCGATCGTGAAGATGTACGACTACATCAACCGCGTTGTCATAACGTTTCCGCTCTCGGTTTATGAGGGTACGTGGACAACACTCTCCCCTCTCGTTGCTATGCATCACCATGATCTTGTGTGTGCGTATGATTTTTTTTGAAATTGCTACGTTCCCCAACAGTGGCATCCGAGCCAGGTCTATGCGTAGATGTTATATGCACGAGTAGAACACAAATGAGTTGTGGGCGATAATAGTCATACTGCTTACCAGCATGTCATACTTTGATTCGGCGGTATTGTTGGATGAAGCGGCTCGGACCGGCATTTCGCGTATGCTTACGCGAGACTGGTTCTACCGACGTGCTTCGCACACAGGTGGCTAGCGGGTGCAGTTTCTCCAACTTTAGTTGAATCGAGTGTGGCTACGCCCAGTCCTTGTTGAAGGTTAAAACAGCACATACTTGACGAAAAATCATTGTGGTTTTGATGCGTAGGTAAGAACGGTTCTTGCTCAGCCCGTAGCAGCCACGTAAAACTTGCAACAACAAAGTAGAGGACGTCTAACTTGTTTTTGCAGGGCTTGTTATGATGTGATATGGTCAAGACGTGATGAGATATAAGTTGTTGTATGAGATGATCATGTTTTGTTGAAGTTATCGGCAACTGGCAGAAGCCTTATGGTTGTCTCTTTATTGCATAAGATGCAAGCGCCAAATAATTGCTTTACTTTATCGCTATGTGATAGCAATAGTTGCAAGAGCAATAGTTGGCGAGACAACCATGTGACGACACGTTGATAGAGATCAAGATGATGCAGATCATGGTGTCATGCCGATGACAATAGAGATCATGACGGTACTTTGGAGATGGAGATCAAAGGCGCAAGATGATCATGGCCATATCATTCACATATTTTGATTGCATGTGATGTTTATCCTTTATGCATCTTATTTTGCTTAGTTCGGCGGTAGCTTTATAAGATGATCCCTTACTAAAATTTCAAGGTATAAGTGTTCTCCCTGAGTATGCACTGTTGCGACAGTTCTTCGTGCTGAGACACCACGTGATGATCGGGTGTGATAAGCTCTATGTTCACATACAACGGGTAGCCAGTTTTGCACACGCAGAATACTGGGGTTAAACTTGACGAGCCTAGCATATGCAGATATGGCCTCGGGACAGTGGAGACCGAAAGGTCGAGCGTGAATCATATAGTAGATATGATCAACATAGTGATGTTCACCATTGAAAACTACTCCATCTCACGTGATGATCGGACATGGTTTAGTTGATTTGGATCACGTGATCATTCAGATGACTAGAGGGATGTCTATCTAAGTGGGAGTTCTTAAGTAATATGATTAATTGAACTTTAATTTACCATGAACTTAGTCCTGGTAGTATTAGCATATATATGTTGCAGATCAATAGCTCGCGATGTAGCTCCCTGTTTATTTTTATATGTTCCTAGAGAAGTATAAGTTGAAAGATGATAGTAGCAATGATGCGGACTTGGTCCGTGATCTGAGGATTTTCCTCATTGCTGCACAGAAGAATTATGTCCTTGATGCACCGCTAGGTGACAGACCTATTACAGGAGAAGATGTAGACGTTATGAACGTTTTGACAAAGCTCGGTATGATGACTACTTAATAGTTTAGTGCACCATGCTTTATGGCTTAGAACTGGGACTTCAAAAACGTTTTGAACGCCACGGAGCATATAAGATGTTCTAAGAGTTGAAATTGGTATTTCATACTCATGCCCGTGTCGAGAGGTATGAGACCTCTGACAGTACTTTGCCTACAAGATGGAGGAGAATAGCTCAACCAGTGAGCATGTGCTCAGATTGTCTGGGTACTACAATTGCTTGAATCAAGTGGGAGTTAATCTTCCAGATAAGATAGTAATTGACAAAGTTCTCTAGTCACCATCACCAAGTTACTAGAACTTCGTGATGAACTATAATATGCAAGGGATGACGAAAGTAATTCCCGAGCTCTTCGCGATGCTGAAATCGACGAAGGTAGAAATCAAGAAAGAGCATCAAGTGTTGATGGTTAGCAAGACCACTAGTTTCAAGAAAAGGACAAAGGGGTAGAAGGGGAACTTCAAGAAGAATGGCAAGCAAGTTGCTGCTCAAGTGAAGAAGCGCAAGTCTGGACCTAAGCCTGAGACTGAGTGCTTCTACTGCAATGGAAATGGTCACTAGAAGTGGAACTACCCTAGATACTTAGCGGATAAGAAGGATGGCAAAGTGAACAAAGGTATATTTGATATACATGTTATTTATGTGTACTTTACTAGTGTTTATAGCAACCCCTCGGCATTTGAAACCGATTCAGTTGCTAAGAGTAGTAACTCGAAACGGAAGTTGCAGAATGAACACAAACTAGTTAAGGGTGAAGTGACTGTGTGTTGGAAGTAGTTCCAAGATTGATATGATCATCATCGCACACTCTCTATACTTTCGAGATTAGTGTTGAACCTAAATAAATGTTATTTGGTGTTTGCGTTGAGCATGAATATGATTTGATCATGTTCATTGCAATACGGTTATTCATTTAAGTTAGAGAATAATTGTTGTTCTGTTTACATGAATAAAACCTTCTATGGTCATACACCCAATGAAAATTGTTTGTTGGATCTCGATCGTAGTGATACACATATTCATAATATTAAAGCCAAAAGATGCAAAGTTAATAATAATAGTGCAACTTATTTGTGGCACTGCCGTTTAGGTCATATTGGTGTAAAGCGCATGAAGAAACTCCATGCTGATGGGCTTTTGGAATCACTTGATTATGAATCACTTGATGCTTGTGAACCATGCCTCATGGGCAAGATGACTAAGACTCCGTTCTCCGGAACAATGGAGCGAGCCAATGACTTATTGGAAATAATACATACCGATGTATGCGGTCCAATGAGTGTTGAGGCTCACGGCGGGTATCATTGTTTTCTGACCTTCACAGATGATTTGAGCAGATACGTATATGTCTACTTGATGAAACACAAGTCTGAAACACTTGAAAAGTTCAAAGATTTTCATAGTGAAGTAGAGAATCATCGTAACAAGAAAATAAAGTTTCTACGATTTGATCGCAGAGGAAAATATTTGAGTTACGAGTTTGGTCTTCATTTAAAACAATGTGGAATAGTTTCACAACTCACGCCACCTGGAACACCACAGCGTAATGGTGTGTCCGAACATCATAACCGTACTTTATTGGATATGGTGCGATCTATGATGTCTCTTACCGATTTACCACTATCGTTTTGGGATTGTGCATTAGAGACAGCTGCATTCACATTAAATAGGGCACCATCTAAATCCGTTGAGACGACACCGTATGAACCGTGGTTTAGCAATAAACCTAAGCTGTCATTTCTTAAAAGGTTGGGGCTGCGATGCTTATGTGAAAAAACCTCAACCTGATAAGCTCGAACCCAAATCGGAGAAATGCATCTTCATAGAATACCCAAAAGAAACTGTTGGGTACACCTTCTATCACAGATCCGAAGGCAAGATCTTTGTTGCTAAGAGTGGATCCTTTCTAGAGAAGGAGTTTCTCTCGAAAGAAGTGAGTGGGAGGAAAGTACAACTTGATGACGTAATTGTACCTTCTCCCAAATTGGAAAGTAGTTCATCACAGAAATCAGTTCCAGTGATTCCTACACCAATTAGTGAGGAAGCTAATGATGATGATCATGAAACTTCAGATCAAGTTACTACCGAACCTCGTAGGTCAACCAGAATAAGATCCGCACCAGAGTGGTACGGTAGTCCTATTCTGGAGGTCATGTTACTTGACCATGACGAACCTACGAACTATGAGGAAGCGATGATGAGCCCAGATTCCGCGAAATGGCTTGAGGCCATGAAATCTGAGATGGGATCCATGTATGAGAACAAAGTGTGGACTTTGGTTGACTTGCTCGATGATCGGCAAGCCATTGAGAATAAATGGATCTTCAAGAAGAAGACTGACGCTGACGGTAATGTTACTGTCTACAAAGCTCGACTTGTTGCGAAAGGTTTTCAACAAGTTCAAGGAGTTGACTATGATGAGACTTTCTCACCCGTAGCGATGCTTAAGTCCGTCTGTATCATGTTAGCAATTGCCGCATTTTATGAAATTTGGCAAATGGATGTCAAACCTGCATTCCTTAATGGATTTCTTAAAGAAGAGTTGTATGTGATGCGACCAGAAGGTTTTGTCGATCCTAAAGGTGCTAAGAAAGTGTGCAAAGCTCCAGCGATCCATCTATGGACTGGTGCAAGCATCTCGGAGTTGGAATATACGTTTTGATAGTGTGCTCAAAGCATATAGTTTTATACAGACTTGCGGTGAAGCCTGTATTTACAAGAAAGTGAGTGGGAGCACTACAGCCTTTCTGATAAGTATATGTGAGTGACATATTGTTGATCAGAAATGATGTAGAATTTTCTGGAGAGCATAAAGGAGTGTTTGGAAGGAGTTTTTCAAAGAAAGACCTCAGTGAAGCTGCTTACACATTGAGCATCAAGATCTATAGAGATAGATCAAGACGTTTGATAAGATTTTTCAATGAATACATACCCTGACAAGATTTTGAAGTAGTTCAAAATGGAATAGTCAAAGAAGGAGTTCTTGCCTGTGTTGCAAGGTGTGAAATTGAGTAAGACTCAAAGCCCGACCACGGCAGAAGATAGAAAGAGAATGAAAGTCATTCCCTATGCCTCAGCCATAGGTTGTATAAAGTATGCCATGCTGTCTACCAGATCTATTGTATACCCTACACTGAGTTTGGCAAGGGAGTACAATAGTGATCTAGGAGTAGATCAGTAGACAACGGTCAAAATTATCCTTAGTGGAATAAGGATATGTTTCTTGATTATGGAGGTGACAAAAGGTTCGTCGTAAAGGGTTACGTCGATGCAAGTTTTGACATTGATCCAGATGACTCTAAGTCTCAATCTGGATACTTATTGAAAGTGGGAGCAATTAGCTAGAGTAGCTCCGTGCAGAGCATTGTTGACATAGAAATTTGCAAAATACATACGGATCTGAATATGGCAGACCCGTTGACTAAACTTCTCTCACAAGCAAAATATGATCACACCTTAGTACACTTTGGGTGTTAATCACATGGCGATGTGAACTAAGATTACTCACTCTAGTAAACCCTTTGAGTGTTGGTCACATGGCGATGTGAACTATGGGTGTTAATCACATAGTGATGTGAACTATTGGTGTTAAATCACATGGAGATGTGAACTAGATTATTGACTCTAGTGCAAGTGGAAGACTGAAGGAAATATGCCCTAGAGGCAATAATAAAGTTGTTATTTATATTTCCTTATATCATGATAAATGCTTATTATTCATGCTAGAATTGTATTAGCCGGAAACTTAGTACATGTGTGAATACATAGACAAACAGAGTGTCACTAGTATGCCTCTACTTGACTAGCTCGTTGAATCAAAGATGGTTAAGTTTCCTAGCCATAGACATGAGTTGTCATTTGATTAACGGGATCACATCATTAGAGAATGATGTGATTGACTTGACCCATTCCGTTAGCTTAGCACTTGATTGTTTAGCATATTGCTATGGCTTTCTTCATGACTTATACATGTTCCTATGACTATGAGATTATGCAACTCCCGAATACCGGAGGAACACTTTGTGTGCTACCAAACGTCACAACGTAACTGGGTGATTAAAGGTGCTCTACAGGTGTCTCCCATGGTACTTGTTGAGTTGGCATAGATCAAGATTAGGATTTGTCACTCCGATTGTCGGAGAGGTATCTATGGGCCTTCTCGGTAATGAACATCACTATAAGCCTTGCAAGCAATGTGACTAATGAGTTAGTTGTGGGATGATGCATTAAGGAACGAGTAAAGAGACTTGCCGGTAACGAGATTGAACTAGGTATGGTGATACCGATGATCAAATCTCGGGCAAGTAACATACCGATGACAAAGGGAACAACGTATGTTGTTATGCGATTTGACCGATAAAGATCTTCGTAGAATATGTAGGAGCCAATATGAGCATCCAGGTTCCGCTATTGGTTATTGACCGGAGATGTGTCTCGTTCATGTCTACATAGCTCTCGAGCCCGTAGGGTCCGCAAGCTTAACGTTCTGTGACAATTTGTATTATGAGTTATATGATTTGATGACCGAAGTTTGTTCGGAGTCCCGGATGAGATCGGGGACATGACGAGGAGTCTCGAAATGGTCGAGACGTAAAGATCGATATATTGGAAGGCTATATTCGGACATCGGAAAGGTTCCGAGTGATTCTGGTATTTCGGAGTACCGGAGAGTTACAGGAATTCGTATTGGGCCTTAATGGGCCATACGGGAAAGGAGAGAAAGGCCTCAAGGGTGGCCGCGCCCCTTCCCCATGGACTGGTCCGAATTGTACTAGGGAAAGGGGGCGCCCCCTTCCTTCCTTGCTTCTCCTTCTCCCTACCCTTTTTCCTATTCCATGTGGGAGGTTGAATCCTACTAGGACTAGGGAGTCCTAGTAGGACTCCACACTTTGGGCGCGCCCTATGAGGGCCGGCCTCCTCCTCCCTCCATCCTTTATATATGTGGCCAGGGGGCACCCCATAGACACACAAGTTGATCATTGATCTCTTAGCCGTGTGCGATGCCCCCCTCCACCATAATCCACCTCGGTCATATCGTCGTAGTGCTTAGGCGAAGCCCTGCGCCGGTAGCTTCATCATCACCGTCATCACGCCGTCGTGTTGACGAAGCTCTCCCTCGACACTCTGCTGGATCGTGAGTTCGTGGGACGTCACCGAGCTGTACCTGTGCAGATCGCGAAGGTGCCGTACTTTCGGTATTAGGATCGGTCGATCGTGAAGACGTACGACTACATCAACCGTGTTGCCATAACACTTCCGCTTTCGGTCTACGAGGGTATGTGGACAACACTCTCCGCTCTCATTGCTATGCATCACCATGATCTTGCGTGTGTGTAGGATTTTTTTTGAAATTACTACGTTCCCCAACAATACCAGCCCGGACCCGATCATACCCCCAGCAACCGAACACAATACATATGTCATCGGGGGTTTAGCCACCGAAATAACACCTTCCGCCCATGTAATCATGGCCGTTATTGCTCCATGGACTGAACCCTTCCTGGCCTACCTTAATAGGCAGGAGCTTCCTGATGATCAAAATGAGGCCCGTCGCATAGTTCGACGCTCTAAAGCCTATAAAGTTCACGAAGGTGAAATATACAAGAAAAGTACTAGTGTAGTCCTTCAAAGGTGCATCTCCGAAGAGGAGGGACAACAACTCTTGGCAGAAATGAAGGAAATATGCCCTAGAGGCAATAATAAAGTTATTATTTATTTCCTTATATCATGGTAAATGCTTATTATTCATGCTAGAATTGTATTAACCGGAAACATAATACATGTGTGAATACATAGACAAACAGAGTGTCACTAGTATGCCTCTACTTGACTAGCTCGTTAATCAAAGATGGTTATGTTTCCTAGCCATAGACATAAGTTGTCATTTGATTAATGAGATCACCTCATTAGGAGAATGACGTGATTGACTTGACCCATTCCGTTAGCTTAGCACCCGATCGTTTAGTATGTTGCTATTGCTTTCTTCATGACTTATACATGTTCCTCTGACTATGAGATTATGCAACTCCCGTTTACCGGAGGAACACTTTGTGTGCTACCAAACGTCACAACGTAAATGGGTGATTATAAAGGTGCTCTACAGGTGTCTCCAAAGGTACTTGTTGGGTTGGCGTATTTCGAGATTAGGATTTGTCACTCCGATTGTCGGAGAGGTATCTCTGGGCCCACTCGGTAATGCACATCACTATAAGCCTTGCAAGCATTGTGACTAATAAGTTAGTTGCGGGATGATGTGTTACGGAACGAGTAAAGAGACTTGCCGGTAACGAGATTGAACTAGGTATCGAGATACCGACGATCGAATCTCGGGCAAGTAACATACTGATGACAAAGGGAACAACGTATGTTGTTATGCGGTCTGACCGATAAAGATCTTCGTAGAATATGTGGGAGCCAATATGGGCATCCAGGTCCCGCTATTGGTTATTGACCGGAGACGTGTCTCGGTCATGTCTACATAGTTCTCGAACCCGTAGGGTCCGCACGCTTAAAGTTACGATGACAGTTTTATTATGAGTTTATGTATGTTGATGTACCGAAGGAGTTCGGAGTCCCGGATGAGATCGGGGACATGACGAGGAGTCTCGAAATGGTCGAGACGTAAAGATCGATATATTGGACGACTATATTCGGACTTCGGAAAGGTTCCGAGTGATTCGGGTATTTTTCGGAGTACCGGAGAGTTACGGGAATACGTATTGGGCCTTATTGGGCCATACGGGAAAGAAGAAAAAGGGCCTCAAGGGTGGCCGCACCCCTCCCCTTGGTCTGGTCCGAATTGGACTAGGGAAGGGGGGCGCCCCCTTCCTTCCTTCTCTTTTTCCCTTCCTCTTTTCCTATTCCATATGGGAGGTGGAATCCTACTAGGACTAGGGAGTCCTAGTAGGACTCCACACTTGGTGCGCCCCCTCCTAGGGCCGGCCTCCTCCTCCCTTGCTCCTTTATATACGGGGGCAGGGGGGCACCCCAGAGACACAACAATTGATCCTTGAGATCTTTTAGCCGTGTGCGGTGCCCCCCTCCACCAAATTACACCTCGATAATATCATTGCGGAGCTTAGGCGAAGCCCTGCGTCGGTAGAACATCATCATCGTCACCACGCCGTCGTGCTGACGAAACTCTCCCTCAACACTCGGCTGGATCGGAGTTCGAGGGACGTCATCGAGCTGAACGTGTGTAGAACTCGGAGGTGCCGTGCGTTCGGTACTTGATCGGTCGGATCGTGAAGACGTACGACTACATCAACCGCGTTGTGATAACGCTTCCGCTGTCGGTCTACGAGGGTACGTGGACAACACTCTCCCCTCTCGTTGCTATGCATCACCATGATCTTGCGTGTGCGTAGGAATTTTTTTGAAATTACTACGTTCCCCAACAGTGGTATCAGAGCCTGGTTTTATGCGTTGATGCTATGCACGAGTAGAACACAAGTGAGTTGTGGGCGATATAAGTCATACTGCTTACCAGCATGTCATACTTTGGTTCAGCGGTATTGTGAGATGAAGCGGCCCGGACCGACATTACGCGTACGCTTACGCGAGACTGGTTTCACCGTTCGGAGCACTCGTTGCTTAAAGGTGACTGGCGGGTGTCTGTCTCTCTCACTTTAGTTGAACCGAGTGTGGCTACGCCCGGTCCTTGCGAAGGTTAAAACAGCACCAACTTGACAAACTATCGTTGTGGTTTTGATGCGTAGGTAAGAACGGTTCTTGCTAAGCCCGTAGCAGCCACGTAAAACTTGCAACAACAAAGTAGAGGACGTCTAACTTGTTTTTGCAGGGCATGTTGTGATGTGATATGGTCAAGACATGATGTGATATAATGTGTTGTATGAGATGATCATGTTTTGTAACCGAGTTATCGGCAACTGGCAGGAGCCATATGGTTGTCGCTTTATTGTATGAGATGCAATCGCCATGTAATAGTTTTACTTTATCACTAAGCGGTAGCGATAGTCGTAAAAGCAATAAGTTGGCGAGACGACAACGATGCTACGATGGAGATCAAGGTGTCGCGCCGGTGACGATGGTGATCATGACGGTGCTTCGGAGATGGAGATCACAAGCACGGTGCTTCGGAGATGGAGATCACAAGCACAAGATGATGATGGCCATATCATATCACTTATATTGATTGCATGTGATGTTAATCCTTTATGCATCTTATCTTGCTTTGATTGACGGTAGCATTATAAGATGATCTCTCACTAAAATTTCAAGATAAAAGTGTTCTCCCTGAGTATGCACCGTTGCAAAAGTTCTTCGTGCTGAGACACCACGTGTTAATCGGGTGTGATAGGCTCTACGTTCAAATACAACGGGTGCAAAACAGTTGCACACGCGGAATACTCAGGTTAAACTTGACGAGCCTAGCATATACAGATATGGCCTCGGAACACAGAGACCGAAAGGTCGAGCGTGAATCATATAGTAGATATGATCAACATAGTGATGTTCACCATTGAAACTACTCCATCTCACGTGTTAATCGGACATGGTTTAGTTGCTTTGGATCACGTAATCACTTAGATGATTAGAGAGATGTCTATCTAAGTGGGAGTTCTTAAGTAATATGATTAATTGAACTTAAATTTATCATGAACTTAGTCCTGATAGTATTTTGCAAATTATGTTGTAGATCAATAGCTCGCGTTGTTGCTTCCCTGTGTTTATTTTTATGTTCCTAGAGAAAAATTATGTTGAAAGATGTTAGTAGCAAAGATGCGGATTGGATCCGTGATCTGAGGATTATCCTCATTGCTGCACAGAAAAATTATGTCCTTGATGCACCGCTAGGTGACAGACCTATTGCAGGAGCAGATGCAGACGTTATGAACGTTTGGCTAGCTCAATATGATGACTACTTGATAGTTTAGTGCACCATGCTTAACGGCTTAGAATCGGGACTTCAAAGACGTTTTGAACGTCATGGACCATATGAGATGTTCCAGGAGTTGAAGTTAATATTTCAAGCAAATACCCGAGTTGAGAGATATGAAATCTCCAACAAGTTCTATAGCAAAAAGATGGAGGAGAATCGCTCAACTAGTGAGCATGTGCTCAGATTGTCTGGGTACTACAATCGCTTGAATCAAGTGGGAGTTTATCTTCCAGATAAAATAGTGATTGACAGAATTCTCTAGTCACCATCACCAAGTTAGTAGAACTTCGTGATGAACTATAGTATGCAAGGGATGACGAAAGTAATTCCCGAGCTCTTCGTGATGCTGAAATCGACGAAGGTAGAAATCAAGAAAAACATCAAGTGTTGATGGTTGACGAGACCACTTCAAGTGTTGATGGTTGACGAGACCGCTAGTTTCAAGAAAAGGGCAAAGGGAAAAAGGGGAACTTCAAAAAGAACGGCAAGCAAGTTGCTGCTCAAGTGAAGAAGCCTAAGTCTGGTCCTAAGCCTGAGACTAAGTGCTTCTACTGCAAAGGGACTGGTCACTGGAAGCGGAACTACCCCAACTATTTGGTGGATAAGAAGGATGGCAAAGTGAACAAAGGTATATTTGATATACAGATTATTGATGTGTACTTTACTAGTGTTTATAGCAATCCCTCGGTAATTGATACTGGTTCAGTTGCTAAGAGTAGTAACTCGAAACGGGAGTTGCAGAATAAACAGAGACTAGTAAAAGTGAACAAAGGTATATTTGATATACAGATTATTGATGTGTACTTTACTAGTGTTTATAGCAACCCCTCGGTAATTGATACTGGTTCAGTTGCTAAAGAGTAGTAACTCGAAAACGGGAGTTGCAGAATAAACAGAGACTAGTAAAAGGCGAGGTGACGATGTGTGTTGGAAGTAGTTCCAAGATTGATATGATCATCATCGCACACTCCCTGTACTTTCGGGATTAGTGTTGAAACTAAATAAGTGTTATTTGGTGTTTGCGTTGAGCATGAATATGATCTGATCATGTTTATTGCAATACGGTTATTCATTTAAGTTAGAGAACAATTGTTGTTCTGTTTACATGAATAAAACCTTTATGGTCATACACACCAACGAAAATGGTTTGTTGGATCTCGATCGTAGTGATACACATATTCATAATATTGAAGCCAAAAGATGCAAAGTTAATAATGATAGTGCAACTTATTTGTGGTACTGCCGTTTAGGTCATATTGGTGTAAAGCGCATGAAGAAACTCCATACTGATGGGATTTTGGAATCACTTGATTATGAATCACTTGATGCTTGCGAACCGTGCCTCATGGGCAAGATGACTAAAACGCCGTTCTCCGGAACTATGGAGAGAGCAACAGATTTGTTGGAAATCATACATACAGATGTATGTGGTCCGATGAATATTGAGGCTCGTAGCAGGTATCATTATTTTCTGACCTTCACAGATGATTTGAGCAGATATGGGTATATCTACTTGATGAAACACAAAGTCTGAAACATTTGAAAAGTTCAAAGAATTTCAGAGTGAAGTGGAGAATCATCGTAACAAGAAAATAAAAGTTTCTACGATATGATCGCAGAGGTAAAATATTTGAGTTACGAGTTTGGCCTTCAGTTAAAACAATGTGAAATAGTTTCACTACTCACGCCACCTGGAACACCACAGTGTAATGGTGTGTCCGAACGTCATAACCGTACTTTATTGGATATAGTGCAATCTATGATGTCTCTTACCAATTTACCACTATCGTTTTGGGTTATGCATTAGAGACAGCTACATTCACGTTAAATAGGGCACCATCAAAATCCGTTGAGACGACGCCTTATGAACTGTGGTTTGGCAAGAAACCAAAGTTGTCGTTTCTTAAAATTTTGGGGTTGCGATGCTTATGTGAAAAAATTTCATCCTGATAAGCTCAAACCCAAATCGGAGAAATGTGTCTTCATAGGATACCCAAAGGAGACAGTTGGGTACACCTTCTATCACAGATCCGAAGGCAAGACATTCGTTGCTAAGTATGGATCCTTTCTAGAGAAGGAGTTTCTCTCGAAAGATGTGAGTGGGAGGAAAGTAGAACTTGATGAGGTAACTGTACCTGCTCCCTTATTGGATCACAGAAATCTGTTCCTGTGACTTCTACACCAATTAGTGAGGAAGTTAATGATGATGATCATGTAACTTCAGATCAAGTTACTACCAAACCTCGTAGGTAAACCAGAGTAAGATCCGCACCAGAGTGGTACGGTAATCCTGTTCTGGAGGTTATGTTACTAGACCATGACGAACCTACGAACTATGAAGAAGCGATGGTGAGCCCAGATTCCGCAAAATGGCTTGAGGCCATGAAATCTGAGATGAGATCCATGTATGAGAACAAAGTGTGGACTTTGGTTGACTTGCCCGATGATCGGCAAGCAATTGAGAATAAATGGATTGTCAAGAGGAAGACGGACGCTGATAGTAGTATCACTATCTACAAAGCTAGAATTGTCGCAAAAAGGTTTTCGACAAGTTCAAGATGTTGACTACGATGAGAGTTTCTCACTCGTATCTATGCTTAAGTCTGTCCGAATCATGTTAGCAATTGCCGCATTTTATGAAATCTGGCAAAGGGATAAACAAAACTGCATTCCTTGATGGATTTATTAAAGAAGAGTTGTATATGATACAACCAGAAGGTTTTGTCAATCCTAAAGGTGCTAACAAAATATGCAAGCTCCAGCGATCCATCAATGGACTGGTGCAAGCATCTCGGAGTTGGAATATACGCTTTGATAAGTTGATCAAAGCATATAGTTGTATACAGACTTGCGGTGAAGCCTGTATTTACAAGAAAGTGAGTGGGAGCACTACAGCATTTCTGATAAGTATATGTGAATGACATATTGTTGATCGGAAATAATGTAGAATTATTCTGCAAAGCATAAAGGAGTGTTTGAAAGGAGTTTTTCAAAGATAGACCTCGGTGAAGCTGCTTACATATTGAGCATCAAGATCTATAGAGATAGATCAAGACGCTTGATAAGTTTTTCAATGAGTACATACCTTAACAAGATTTTGAAGTAGTTCAAAATAGAACAGTCAAAGAAAGAGTTCTTGCCTGTGTTACAAGGTGTGAAATTGAGTAAAGACTCAAAGCCCGACCACGGCAGAAGATAGAAAGAGAATGAAAGTCATTCCCTATGCCTTGGCCATAGGTTCTATAAAGTATGTCATGCTGTGTACCAGGTCTATTGTATACCCTACACTGATTTTGGCAAGGGAGTACAATAGTGATCTAGGAGTAGATCACTGGACAGCGGTCAAAATTATCCTTACTGGAATAAGGATATGTTTCTCGATTATGGAAGTGACAAAAGGCTCGTCGTAAAAGGTTACGTCGATGCAAGTTTTGACACTAATCTAGATGATTCTAAGTCTCGGTCTAGATACATATTGAAAGTGGGAGCAATTAGCTAGAGTAGCTCCATGCAGAGCATTGTAGACATAGAAATTTGCAAAATACTTACGGATCTGAATGTGACAGACCCGTTGACTAAAATTATCTCACAAGCAAAACATGATCACACCTTAGTACTCTTTGGGTGTTAATCACATAGCGATGTGAACTAGATTACTGACTCTAGTAAACCCTTTGGGTGATGGTCACATGACGATGTGAACCATGGGTGTTAATCACATGGTGATGTGAACTATTCATGTTAAATCACATGGCGATGTGAACTAGATTATTGACTCTAGTGCAAGTGGGAGACTGAAGGAAATATGCCCTAGAGGCAATAATAAAGTTATTATTTATTTCCTTATATCATGATAAATGTTTATTATTCATGCTAGAATTGTATTAACCGGAAACATAATACATGTGTGAATACATAGACAAACAGAGTGTCACTAGTATGCCTCTACTTGACTAGCTCGTTAATCAAAGATGGTTATGTTTCCTAGCCATAGACATAAGTTGTCATTTGATTAACGAGATCACCTCATTAGGAGAATGACGTGATTGACTTGACCCATTCCGTTAGCTTAGCACCCGATCGTTTAGTATGTTGCTATTGCTTTCTTCATGACTTATACATGTTCCTCTGACTATGAGATTATGCAACTCCCGTTTACCGGAGGAACACTTTGTGTGCTACCAAACGTCACAACGTAAATGGGTGATTATAAAGGTGCTCTACAGGTGTCTCCAAAGGTACTTGTTGGGTTGGCGTATTTCGAGATTAGGATTTGTCACTCCGATTGTCGGAGAGGTATCTCTGGGCCCACTCGGTAATGCACATCACTATAAGCCTTGCAAGCATTGTGACTAATAAGTTAGTTGCGGGATGATGTGTTACGGAACGAGTAAAGAGACTTGCCGGTAACGAGATTGAACTAGGTATCGAGATACCGACGATCGAATCTCGGGCAAGTAACATACTGATGACAAAGGGAACAACGTATGTTGTTATGCGGTCTGACCGATAAAGATCTTCGTAGAATATGTGGGAGCCAATATGGGCATCCAGGTCCCGCTATTGGTTATTGACCGGAGACGTGTCTCGGTCATGTCTACATAGTTCTCGAACCCGTAGGGTCCGCACGCTTAAAGTTACGATGACAGTTTTATTATGAGTTTATGTATGTTGATGTACCGAAGGAGTTCGGAGTCCCGGATGAGATCGGGGACATGACGAGGAGTCTCGAAATGGTCGAGACGTAAAGATCGATATATTGGACGACTATATTCGGACTTCGGAAAGGTTCCGAGTGATTCGGGTATTTTTCGGAGTACCGGAGAGTTACGGGAATACGTATTGGGCCTTATTGGGCCATACGGGAAAGAAGAAAAAGGGCCTCAAGGGTGGCCGCACCCCTCCCCTTGGTCTGGTCCGAATTGGACTAGGGAAGGGGGGCGCCCCCTTCCTTCCTTCTCTTTTTCCCTTCCTCTTTTCCTATTCCATATGGGAGGTGGAATCCTACTAGGACTAGGGAGTCCTAGTAGGACTCCACACTTGGTGCGCCCCCTCCTAGGGCCGGCCTCCTCCTCCCTTGCTCCTTTATATACGGGGGCAGGTGGGCACCCCAGAGACACAACAATTGATCCTTGAGATCTTTTAGCCGTGTGCGGTGCCCCCCTCCACCAAATTACACCTCGATAATATCATTGCGGAGCTTAGGCGAAGCCCTGCGTCGGTAGAACATCATCATCGTCACCACGCCGTCGTGCTGACGAAACTCTCCCTCAACACTCGGCTGGATCGGAGTTCGAGGGACGTCATCGAGCTGAACGTGTGTAGAACTCGGAGGTGCCGTGCGTTTGGTACTTGATCGGTCGGATCGTGAAGACGTACGACAACATCAACCGCGTTGTGATAACGCTTCTGCTGTCGGTCTATGAGGGTACGTGAACAACACTCTCCCCTCTCGTTGCTATGCATCACCATGATCTTGCGTGTGCGTAGGAATTTTTTTGAAATTACTACGTTCCCCAACAAGAAATTGTTGGGGAACACAGTAATTTCAAAAAAATTCCTACGCACACGGTAGATCCATCTAGGTGATGCATAGCAACGAGCGAGAGAGTGTGTCCACGTACCCTCGTAGACCGAAAGCGGAAACGTTTTATCAACGCAATTGATGTAGTCGTACGTCTTCACGATCCGACCGATCCTAGCACCGAACGTACGGCAACTCCGTATTCAGCACACGTTCAGCTCGATGACGTCCCTCGTACTCTTGATCCAGTTGATCCCGAGGGAGAGTTCCGTCAGCACGACGGCGTGGCGACGATGATGATGAAGTTACCGACACAGGGCTTCGCCTAAGCACTACGACGATATGACCGAGGTGTGTAACTGTGGAGGGGGGCACCGCACACAGCTAAGAGATTGTCTGTTGTGCCTTTGGGGTGTCCCCTGCCCATGTATATAAAGGAGGGAGGAGGAGGAGGCCGGCCCTAAAGAGGGGGCGCCAAGTGTGCGGAGTCCTACTAGGACTCCCAAGTCCTAGTAGGATTCCCTTTTCCTTTCCGGAGTAGGAGAGAAGAAATAGAGAAAGAGAGAGGGAGTAGGAAAGGGCAAGGGGGGGGGGGGCGCCACCCCCTTTCCCCTAGTCCAATTCGGACCCATGGGGGGGGCACGTGCCTCCTTCCCTTTGGCCTGCCTCCTCTATTCCCGTATGGCCCAATAAGGCCAAATACTTCTCCCGGTGAATTCCCGTAACTCTCCGGTACTCCGAAAAATACCCGAATCACTCGGAACCTTTCCGATGTCCAAATATAGCCTTCCAATATATCGATCTTTACATCTCGACCATTTCGAACCTCCTCGTCATGTCCCCGATCTCATCCGGGACTCCGAACAAACTTCGGTCATCAAATCACATAACTCATAATAAAAATCGTTATCGAACGTTAAGCTTGCGGACCCTATAGGTTTGAGAACTATGTAGACATGACCGAGACACATCTCCGGTCAATAACCAATTGCAGAACTTGGATGCTCATATTGGCTCCTACATATTCTATGAAGATCTTTATCGGTCAAATCGCATAACAACATACGTTGTTCCCTTTGTCATTGGTATGTTACTTGCCCAAGATTTGATCGTCGGTATCCTCATACCTAGTTCAATCTCGTTACCGGCAAGTCTCTTTACTCGTTCCATAATGCATCATCCCGC
This sequence comes from Triticum aestivum, assembly GCF_018294505.1. Lineage (NCBI taxonomy): Eukaryota > Viridiplantae > Streptophyta > Magnoliopsida > Poales > Poaceae > Triticum > Triticum aestivum. The sequence goes on from NC_057805.1 coordinate 122,572,224, forward strand.
AACTAACTCATTAGTCACAATGCTTGCAAGGCTTATAGTGATGTGCATTACCGAGAGGGCCCAGAGATACCTCTCCGATACATGGAGTGACAAATCCTAATCTCGATCTATGCCAACTCAACAAACACCATCGGAGACACCTGTAGAGCATCTTTATAATCACCCAGTTACATTGTGGTGTTTGATAGCACCCAAGGTGTTCCTCCGGTATTCGGGAGTTGCATAATCTCATAGTCTGAGGAACATGTATAAGTCATGAAGAAAGCAGTAGAAATGAAATTGTAACGATCATAATGCTAAGCTAACGAATGGGTCTTGTCCATCACATCATTCTCCTAATGATGTGATCCCGTTCATCAAATGACAACACATGTCTATGGTTAGGAAACATAACCATCTTTGATAAACGAGCTAGTCAAGTAGAGGCATACTAGGGACACTTTGTTTTGTCTATGTATTCACACATGTTCTAAGTTTCCGGCTAATACAATTCTAGCATGAATAATAAACATTTATCATGAAATAAGGAAATAAATAATAACTTTATTATTGCCTCTAGGGCATATTTCCTTCAGTCTCCCACTTGTACTAGAGTCAATAATCTAGTTCACATCGCCATGTGATTTAACACCAATAGTTCACATCACCATGTGATTAACACCCATAGTTCACATCGCCATGTGACCAACACTCAAAGGGTTTACTAGAGTCAGTAATCTTAGTTCACATCGCCATGTGATTAACACCCAAAGAGTACTAAGGTGTGATCATGTTTTGCTTGTGAGAGAAGTTTAGTCAACGGGTCTGCCATATTCAGATCCGTATGTATTTTGCAAATTTCTATGTCAACAATGCTCTGCACGGAGCTACTCTAGCTAATTGCTCCCACTTTCAATATGTATCCAGATTGAGACTTAGAGTCATCTGGACCAGTGTCAAAACTTGCATCGACATAACCCTTTACGACGAACCTTTTGTCACCTCCATAATCGAGAAATATATCCTTATTCCACTAAGGATAATTTTGACCGTTGTCCAGTGATCTACTTCTAGATCACTATTGTACTCCCTTGCCAAACTCAATGTAGGGTATACAATAGATCTCGTACACAGCATGGCATACTTTATAGAACCTATGGCTGAGGCATAGGGAATGACTTTCATTCTCTTTCTATCTTCTGCCGTGGTCGGGCTTTGAGTCTTACTCAATTTCACACCTTGCAATACATGCAAGAATTCCTTCTTTGACTGTTTCATTTTGAACTACTTCAAAAATTTGTCAAGGTATGTACTCATTGAAAAACTTATCAAGCGTCTTGATCTATCTCTATAGATCTTGATGCTCAATATGTAAGCAGCTTCATCGAGGTCTTTCTTTGAAAAAATCCTTTCAAACACTCCTTTATGCTTTCCAGAAAATTCTACATCATTTCCGATCAACAATATGTCATTCACATATACTTATCAGAAAGGTTGTAGTGCTCCCACTCACTTCTTGTAAATACAGGCTTCATCGCAAGTCTGTATAAAACTATATGCTTTGATCAACTCATCAAAGCATATATTCCAACTCGGAGATGCTTTGCACCAGTCCATGAATGGATCGCTGGAGCTTGCACATTTTGTTAGCACCTTTAGGATCGACAAAACCTTCTGGTTGCATCATATACAACTCTTCTTTAAGAAATCCATTAAGGAATGTAGTTTTGACATCCATTTGCCAGATTTCATAAAATGTGGCAATTTGCTAACATGATTCAGACAGACTTAAGCATCGCTACGAGTGAGAAAATCTCATCGTAGTCAACACCTTGAACTTTGTCAAAAACCTTTTTCGACAAGTCTAGCTTTGTAGATAGTAACACTACTATCAGCGTCCGTCTTCCTCTTGAAGATCCATTTATTTTCTATGGCTTGCCGATCATCGGGCAAGTCAACCAAAGTCCACACTTTGTTCTCATACATGGATCCCATCTCAGATTTCATGGCCTCAAGCCATTTCACGGAATCTGGGCTCATCATCGCTTCCTCATAGTTCGTAGGTTCGTCATGGTCAAGTAACATGAACTCCAGAATAGGATTACCGTACCACTCTGGTGCGGAACGTACTCTGGTTGACCTACGAGGTTCGGTAGTAACTTGATCCGAAGCTTCATGATCATCATCATTAACTTCCTCACTAATTGGTGTAAGCATCACTTGAACTGATTTCAGTGAAGAAATACTTTCCAATTCGTACAATTACCTCATCAAGTTCTACCTTCCCCCACTCACTTCTTTCGAGAGAAACTCCTTCTCCAGAAAGGATCCATTCTTAGCAACAAGATCTTGCCTTCGGATCTGTGATAGAAGGTGTACCCAACAGTCTCTTTTGGGTATCCTATGAAGACACATTTCTCCGATTTGGGTTCGAGCTTATCAGGTTGAAGCTTTTTCACATAAGCATCGCAGCCTCAAACTTTAAGAAACGACAACTTGGGTTTCTTGCCAAACCACAGTTCATAAGGTGTCGTCTCAATGGATTTAGATGGTGCCCTATTTAACGTGAATGCAGCAGTCTCTAATGCATAACCCCAAAACGATAGTGGTAAATCGGTAAGAGACATCATAGATTGCACTATATCCAATAAAGTACGGTTATGACGTTCGGACACACCATTATGCTGTGGTGTTCCAGGTGGCATGAGTTTGTGAAACTATTCCACATTGTTTTAATTGAAGGCCAAACTCGTAACTCAAATATTTGCCTCTACGATCAGATCGTAGAAACTTTATTTTCTTGTTACGATGATTCTCTACTTCACTCTGAAAATCTTTGAACTTTTCAAGTGTTTCAGACTTGTGTTTCATCAAGTAGATATACACATATCTGCTCAAATCATCTGTGAAGGTCAGAAAACAATGATACCCGCCGTGAGCCTCAACACTCATTGGACCGCATACATCGGTATGTATTATTTCCAATAAGTCAGTGGCTCGCTCCATTGTTCCGGAGAACGGAGTCTTAGTCATCTTGCCCATGAGGCATGGTTCGCAAGCATCAAATGATTCATAATCAAGTGATTCCAAAAGTCCATCGGCATGGAGTTTCTTCATGCGCTTTACACCAATATGACCTAAACGGCAGTGCCACAAATAAGTTGCACTATCATTATTAACTTTGCATCTTTTGGCTTCAATATTTATGAATATGTGTATCACTACGATCGAGATTCAATAAACCATTTACATTGAGTGTATGACCATAAAAGGTTTTATTCATGTAAATAGAACAACAATTATTCTTTGACTTAAATGAATAACCGTATTGCAATAAACATGATCCAATCATATTCATGCTTAACGCAAACACCAAATAACATTTATTTTAGGTTCAACACTAATCCCGAAGGTAAAAGGAGTGTGCGATGGTGATCTTATCAACCTTGGAATCATTTCCAACACACATCGTCACCTCGCCCTTAACTAGTCTCTGTTTATTTTGCAACTCCCGTTTCGAGTTACTACTCTTAGCAACTGAACTAGTATCAAATACCGAGGGGTTGCTATAAACACTAGTAAAGTACACATCAATAACATGTATATCAAATATACCTTTGTTCATTTTGCCATCCTTCTTATCCGCCAAGTATCTAGGGGCAGTTCCACTTCCAGTGACCATTTCCTTTGCAGTAGAAGCACTCAGTTTCAGGCTTGAGTCTAGCTTTGGGTTTCTTCACGGGAGTGACAACTTGTTTGTCATTCTTCTTGAAGTTCCCTTTCTATTCTTTTGCCCTTTTTCTTGAAACTAGTGGTCTTGTAAACCATCAACACTTGATGCTCTTTCTTGATTTCTACCTTCGCCAATTTCAACATCGCGAAGAGCTCGGGAATTACTTTCGTCATCCCTTGCATATTATAGTTCATCACGAAGTTCTAGTAACTTGGTGATAGTGACTAGAGAACTTTGTCAATTACTATCTTATCTGGAAGATTAACTCCCACTTGATTCAAGCAATTGTAGTACCCAGACAATCTGAGCACATGCTCACTGGTTGAGCCATTCTCCTCCATTTTGTAGGCAAAGTACTGTCAGAGGTCTCATACCTCTCGACACGGGCATGAGTATGAAATACCAATTTCAACTCTTGGAACATCTTATATGCTCCATGGCGTTCAAAACATTTTTGAAGTCCCGGTTCTAAGCCGTAAAGCATGGTGCACTAAACTATCAAGTAGTCATCATACCGAGCTTTGTCAAACGTTCATAACGTCTGTATCTGCTCCTGCAATAGGTCTGTCATCTAGCGGTGCATCAAGGACATAATTCTTCTGTGCAGCAATGAGGATAATCCTCAGATCACGGACCAAGTCCGCATCATTGCTACTATCATCTTTCAACTTAGTTTTCTCTAGGAACATATCATAAATAAAACGGGGAAGCTATTTGCGAGCTATTGATCTACAACATAGATATGCAAATACTATCAGGACTAAGTTCATGATAAATTTAAGTTCAATTAATCATATTACTTAAGAACTCCCACTTAGATAGACATCCCTCGAGTCATCTAAATGATCACGTGATCCATATCAACTAAACCATGTCCGATCATCACGTGAGATGGAGTAGTTTTCAATGGTGAACATCACTATGTTGATCATATCTACTATATGATTCACGTTCGACCTTTCGGTCTCCAGTGTTCCGAGGCCATATCTGCATATGCTAGGCTCGTCAAGTTTAACCCGAGTATTCTGCATGTGCAAAACTGGCTTGCACCCGTTGTATGTGAACGTAGAGCTTATCACACCCGATCATCACGTGGTGTCTCAGCACGAAGAACTGTCGCAACGGTGCATACTCAGGGAGAACACTTATACCTTGAAATTTTAGTAAGGGATCATCTTATAAAGCTACCGCCGAACTAAGCAAAATAAGATGTATAAAAGATAAACATCACATGCAATCAAAATATGTGACATGATATGGCCATCATCATCTTGTGCCTTTGATCTCCATCTCCAAAGTACCGTCATGATTTCTATCGTCACCGGCATGACACCATGATCTCCATCATCTTGATCTCTATCAATGTGTCGTCACATGGTCGTCTCGCCAACTATTGCTTTTGCAACTATTGCTATCGCATAGCGATAAAGTAAAGCAATTATATGGCGCTTGCATCTTATGCAATAAAGAGACAACCATAAGGCTCCTGCCAGTTGCCGATAACTTTCAACAAACATGATCATCTCATACAACAATTTATATCTCATCACGTCTTGACCATATCACATCACAACATGCCCTGCAAAAACAAGTTAGACGTCCTCTACTTTGTTGTTGCAAGTTTTACGTGGCTGCTACGGGCTTAGCAAGAACCGTTCTTACCTACGCATCAAAACCACAACGATTTTTCGTCAAGTGTGCTGTTTTAACCTTCAACAAGGACCGGGCGTAGTCACACTCGATTCAACTAAAGTTGGAGAAACAGACACCCACTAGCCACCTGTGTGCGAAGCACGGCGGTAGAACCAGTCTCGCGTAAGCATACGCGTAATGTAATGTCGGTCTGAGCCGCTTCATCCAACAATACCGCCGAATCAAAGTATGACATGCTGGTAAGCAGTATGACTATTATCGCCCACAACTCTTTGTGTTCTACTCGTGCATATAACATCTACGCGTAGACCTGGCTCGGATGCCACTGTTGGGGAATGCAGTAATTTCAAAAAAAATTCTACACACACGCAAGATCCATCTAGGTGATGCATAGCAATGAGCGGGAGAGTGTGTCCACATACCCTCATAGACCGAAAGCGGAAGCGTTTTATCAACGCAGTTGATGTAGTCGTACATCTTCATGATCCGACTAATCCTAGCACTGAACGTACGGCACCTCCGTGTTCAGCACACGTTCAGCTCGATGACGTCCCTCGTACTCTTGATCCAGTTGAGGCTGAGGGAGAGTTCCATCAGCACGATGGCGTGGCGACGGTGACGATGAAGTTACCGGTGCAGGGCTTCGCCTAAGCACTACGGCGATATGACTGAGGTGTGTAACTGTGGAAGGGGGCACTGCACACGGGTAAGAGATTGTCTGTTGTGCCTTTGGGGTGTCCGCTGCCCACGTATATAAAGGAGGGAGGAGGAGGAGGCCGGCCCTAGAGGGGGTGCGCCAAGTGTGGGGAGTCCTACTAGGACTCCCAAGTCCTAGTAGGATTCCCCTTTTCCTTTCTGGAGTAGGAGAGTAGAAAGAGGGAAAGAGAGAGGGAGTAGGAAAGGCAAGGGGGGGGGGCGCCGCCCCCTTCCCCTAGTCCAATTCGGACCCATGGGGGCGCGTGCCTCCTTCCCTTTGCATGCCTCCTCTATTCTGTATGGCCCAATAAGGCCCAGTACTTCTCCGGCGAATTCCCGTAACTCTCCGGTACTCCGAAAAATACCTTGAATCACTCGAACCTTTCCGATGTCCGAATATAGCCTTTCCAATATATCTATCTTACCTCTTGACCATTTCGAGACTCCTCGTCATGTCCCCGATCTCATCCGGGACTCCGAACAAACTTCAGTCATCAAATCACATAACTCATAATACAAATCGTCATCGAACGTTAAGCGTGCGGACCCTACGGGTTCGAGAACTATGTAGACATGACCGAGAACATCTCCGGTCAATAACCAATAGCGGAACCTGGATGCTCATATTGGCTCCTACATATTCTACGAAGATCTTTATCGGTCAAACCGCATAACAACATACGTTGTTCCCTTTGTCATCGGTATGTTACTTGCCCGAGATTCGATCGTCGGTATCCTCATACCTAGTTCAATCTCGTTACCGGCAAGTCTCTTTACTCGTTCCGTAATGCATCATCCCGCAACTAACTCATTAGTCACAATGCTTGGAAGGCTTATAGTGATGTGCATTACCGAGAGGGCCCAGAGATACCTCTCCGATACACGGAGTGACAAATCCTAATCTCGATCTATGCCAACTCAACAAACACCATCGGAGACACCTGTAGAGCATCTTTATAATCACTGAGTTACGTTGTGATGTTTGATAGCACACAAGATGTTCCTCTTGTATTCGGGAGTTGCATAATCTCATAGTCTGAGGAACATGTATAAGTCATGAAGAAAGCAGTAGCTATGAAATTGTAACGATCATAATGCTAAGCTAACGAATGGGTCTTGTCCATCACATTATTCTCCTAATGATGTGATCTCATTAATCAAATGACAACACATGTCTATGGTTAGGAAACATAACCATCTTTGATAAACGGGCTAGTCAAGTAGAGGCATACTAGGGACACTTTGTTTTGTCTATGTATTCACACATGTACTAAGTTTCCGGTTAATACAATTCTAGCATGAATAATAAACATTTATCATGAAATAAGGAAATAAATAATAGCTTTATTATTTCCTCTAGGGCATATTTCCTTCAGAAATACATGCTGGTCTAGGTGGCAACCACGCTGCGGCACGGGCCCTTGTAAGCAAGGCCTTTCGTACAGGTTTCTTTTGGCCAACGGCCCGAGCAGACGCACATGCCCTTGTGCAATGTTGTGTGGGATGTCAGCTTTTCGCCAATCAAAGTCACATGTCGCCCACTACCTTAAGAACAATCCCCATCACTTGTCCTTTTGCGGCTGGGGGCTAGATATGGTCAGACCCCTTAAAGGGGGAAGCCACAAGAAGAAATATTTACTGGTTATGGTGGATAAATTCACTAAGTGGATAGAAGTCAAACTAGTAAAAACGGCTGAAGCAGGGCTAGTGATTGACTTTATATCCGGTGTGGTACACCGTTATGGTGTCCCGCACAACATCATCACTTATAATGGCTCCAATTTCACAGCCGATGAGGTGAAAAATTGGTGCGCTAACTTGGGCATTAAGCTCGATTACGCATCCGTATACCACCCTCAAACAAACAGTGAGGTCGAATGGGCTAATGGCCCAATAATGAGTGGTATCAAACCCAGACTGGTGCTATCCCTACGGGAGTCAGATAAACACTGGGTTGAGGAACTCGATTCCGTGCTCTGGGGACTGTGGACTACGCCTAACCGCACGACCGGATACACACCTTTTTTCATGGTGTACGGCGTAGAGGCTGTCTTGCCCTGCGACATTATTCATGACTCACCTCGCGTGCGCATGTACAAAGAGAGAGAAGCCGAGCTCGATCGGCAGGACGACCTAGACGGCCTTGAGGAGGAGCGTGATATTGCACGAGCCCGTTCCACATTTTATTAATAATAGGCTCGGAGATACCAAAGCAGAGAAGTGCGGGCCAAGACTTATAATGTCGGCAAACTCGTTTTACGCCTCCCAGAGAAGAAGAAGGACAAGCTCAAACCAAAATGGGAGGGCCCCTTCATTATAGATGAAGTTCTCACAGGAGGAGCCTATCGCCTTCGTAATGCATCGGATAATCGCCTCGAGCCGAATCCATGGAACGCTGCTCGGCTCCGAAGATTCTACGCATAAGTTCGGCCGCGTTTCTTTTTTTTGTTCCCGTTTTCTCCTCTTCATTTATTTCTTTTTTCCCTTGTTTTTATACATTTCCCAGGATATGTTCGGATATGCCGAACTCTTAAGGGGCACACATCTTTAAATGTATACACCCCACCATGACTGGGGGCTTATTTAACCGAATCCTATTATTATTCAGAGCCTGGAACTCACATTGTCTACATCGTTTGTTTATATACACCCTTTTTCCATTATATGCACCTCTATGACTTAAGTTTTTGCCAAACTGGGTTGCCTCGCTCCTGTGTTTATGCCCTACGTTCCTGATTGTTCGGCTAGGGCGTAAAGGGAGCACCTCTGTGATTGTTACAAACGGGTAATCCAGACCTGTACCTCAGACGGGTGAAGCCGAAAGCTAGCATTCTTAAGAGAATAATTGGTTGGCAAACAAACAACAGATTGTTACATTCCTGTAACTGTTCGAAAAAATAATGCGGGACAGTTTCCCCGTAATTCGGGTCAAAACCTAGGCACGCACAATTAAAGCATGCCAACCAAAGGAAAGGAACCCTTAACGGAACTATTCTCCTTGCAAGATGTTTCTTACATATGTAATATAACATACCTCCCGAACTCAATTTTGGTCTGTTCGAGCACAATGACTGGGTTGCCTGGTTTCCAGACATAATGGATGTTCCTTACATTCCACAATAGTATCCGAAAACACTCCACGATCTTGGTTTGGAGGTTAAAGCCAAAGGCCTGCGATGACAATTTTTCCACATGTTCGGCTGAAGATACAGGATGATCATAAAGTACATTGATACATTGAATCAAATGCCTACTCCTTATTTATTCCATCTATAAGACTGTCTAAACTACAGTCTTCTTGCGAATATTTTGCAGCTATCATTACTTGGTCACACACAAAGTTCAATGGAATTTCTTTCCCGTCTGGTCCATGCGGTCCCACTCGGGCCATATGATTCGGATCTAACTTGGTAAAGCGTGTTTTTACCATCGCCGAAGCTTCTCGTGCGCCTTCACGGCAGGCGGACGTCTTCCATAGCTCAAAGCGGTGCTGGGCACCTTTGAATAGGCTCGCCAAACCCTCCATACTTTCTGGAGGGGTATCAGATGGCCATAAAGCCTTGGCCATATTCTTCATGGCTTTCCGGGCCCGCTCATGCACCACGGACAGCTCCTTAAGCACGTCGCCTCGAAATCTGGATACTTCTTTTTCCGGCCGACCAGTTAGTAGACCTACAGCAACAGAGTTATGACATTAATTGTGGACTAATATGAGTCTCTTTGATGGTTTTAAAAGTCATACCGAACATGCCGCCTTTCAGCTTCTCCTTTCTCTTTTCGAGCGGCCGATAGCAGAGCCTTTAAGCTCCCTATCTCTTCGGATTGTTTGTCTTTTTCCTTCTCGTGTTTCTTCTTCTCGGAAGTGGTCATTGCGGCCTTTTTAATTTCCGCAAGTTCGGCGGTGACGGCATTAAGCTGTGTCTAGTTTGTTTTCAGCTCCTGGGATAGCATAGTATTCTTCTCCTTGAGAACCTACAGGTCATATCGATCCTTAAATCGGTCGGCCTCACCGCTTCAAGTCTCGGGGGCTACTGGCATATGTATATTAAAATTGCACAAACTCTTACATGTATATCCTTTGAGAACAATTGAGTAACTCCGGCAAGTCCGTCTCGAGCAGCTCGGATATATGCATCCACCGAGCTGAGTGCGGTAAATTCCTGCTCAGAAAAGGCTGGAGCATGCATGGCCTCTTTCAGTCGACGGTGATTCATTTCGCTCTCCACCTCGGAATTCATGACAGATACGTCATCCGAATCCTCATAAGGGGGCGGAACTGGCATTGCATCAGCCCTCATCCTAGTCGACGAGTCCGACGCCGGATTGGCTAACATTCAGCTAGCAGGGCGTTTTCCCACTGTCTGCCGCGTGCTCCTCCTGAATCAAATATAGAAGGGAACTTTAACAATCCGAACTCGTGCCCAGGCACATATCAAACGGACATACCTCTTTGAAGACTATGGGGGCTCTACGGCGCTCCCGGTATCCTTTCGTTTTGAATGGTTACCCTGCGTAGGGGCCACCCTCGAGGGGGTGCGGCCTGCCGAGCGCCGATCCTATGAAGTACAGTTTAGTATAATGGATAAAGGTGCAAGTAGGGACTTCTTTTTGAGAAAGTTCTTTGAATACTTACAATGGAGAAGGAGTAGGGGCAGGGGTAGTCGGCTGTAATAGCCACTTCCGGGCCGTCAAGGCTCGCCTGATAAAATACTCCATCATCAAACTCTATGTATATATCAGGATCCTCGCAGAAGCCAGGGTCTTCGTCGCGGTTGTGATCCTCTGGCTATGGGCAAGACAGTGAACGTCCTCGATCATCTTCCTCCATGAGTGTTTTATGACAATAAAGAACAACTTGATTAGCATGCCGTAATAGCAGTAAAGCAACACGGGTAATCAAAATCTTACCCATTCAGTGGAGTTGTACATGGAATAACCTTCTCGGCAATTTAAGTGGAGGAAGTCTTCTTTTTCACCCTTATACAGATCGGCCAAGATCATGGCGAGTTCGGCCGGGGTATCCGAACCCTTGCGTCTGTAACAAGATGCGTCGTCTTCTCCGTTGTAGCACCATAAAGGAGTTACTTGATGTCTACTACGCAACTTTATTCTTGTAGACACGTGTTGGGCCTCCAAGCGCAGAGTTTTGTAGGACAATAGCAATTTTCCTTCAAGTGGATGACCTAAGGTTTATCAATCCGTGAGAGGTGTAGGATGAAGATGGTCTCTCTCAAACGACCCTGCAACCAAATACAAGAAATCTCTTGTGTCCCCAACACACCCAATACAATGGCAAATTGTATAGGTGCACTAGTTCGGCGAAGAGGTGGTGGTAAAAGTGTAATATTGATGGTAGAAATATATTTTTATAATCTGAATAAATAAAAACAGCAAGGTAGCAAATAGTAAACGGGCACAAAAACGGTATTGCAATGCTTGAAAATGAGGCCTAGGGTCCGTACTTTCACTAGTGCAATCTCTCAACAATGCTAATATAATTGGATCATATAACCACCCCTCAAAGTGTGATGAAGAATCACTCCAAAGTTCCTATCCAGCGGAGAACATAAGGATAAATTGTTTGTAGGGTACGAAACCACCTCAAAGCTATTCTTTCCGTTCGATCTATTCAAGAGTCCATATTAAAATAACACGAAACTATTCTTTCCGTTCGATCTATCCTAGAGTTCGTACTAAAATAACACCAAAGCAAATTCATATTCATAATACTCAATCCAACACAAAGAACTTCAAAAGAGTGCTCCAAGATTTCTACTGGAGAAACAAAGACAAGAACGTGCATCAACCCCTATGCATAGATTACCCCAATGTCACCTCGGGAATCCGTGAGTTGAGTGCCAAAACATATATCAAGTGAATCAATACGATACCCCATTGTCACCACGAGTATTCAATTGCAAGACATATATCAGGTGTTGAAAGTGCAAGTATCACTTAGATTATATTTTGGTGTGATGACAATGTGGTTAGTGGAACTAATGTTGGTTGCTAAAGTTTATCTCAGGACGTTGGTTCCAAGGTGTCCATTGATGGAGGTGTGCGACCCCCCAGTCCAAAAAGATCAAAGGCGTGGTTACCGGCGACTCGAAGGTTTTTCGTTTTGGTTCGATTTGAGTCGTAGGTAAAACCGCACTATCAAGAGGGGTCTTCGTGGAATTAGTGTCGTGTGGGAATGCCTCCAAGACAGATACACCAGCCCTCCTACACCTCCTCAGATATTCCACTTGTTGTGTGCTTTGCCGTGGTGTCCTGTGATGTTTCATCAGAAATCTTCTGGACACCCCGTGTGCACGGGGTCTCTGACCCCCGTGCGCATGGGGTAGTCAGAATATTTCTGGACACCCCGTGCGCACGGGGCTGACTTGGCCCGTGTGCACGGGGTACCTCGAAACTCACTGGACACCCCGTGCGCACGGGGCTGACTTGGCCCGTGCGCACGGGGTACCTCGCATCTCACTGGACACCCCGTGCGCACGGGGCTGACTTGGCCCGTGCGCACGGGGTCCAACGGGCAGAAATCCCCTCCCGGCCAAGAACACTATAAAAGCCCCCTTCTTCCTCCTCCATCCCTTAACCCTAATGTCTTGTTGAGCTCCTCCATTGCTACACCCCATTTTTCTCACTACTCTCAATCCCTCCACCCAATCTTGTTGAAACTTTGGGGATCAGGAGAGCAAGACCCGATCTACACTTTGACCAAACCAAATCGCATTCCCCGCAACATTCATCCACCATGACTTGTTACTCTTGGAGCTTGGGCTCCTAGGCGGTTAGAGGTTCCTCCGGAAGCTTCCTTGCTTGTGGTGTGCTCTGGAGAAGTTTGTAAAGGTGTGGTGGTCGCCTTCAAGACCAACCCCGAGTGATTCGAGGCTCATCCGTTGGGGGTGACTCGAAGGAGATTACGGTGAGCCTTCGGTGGCGTTCCGCAAGCTTTGGCTCCGGCACCGCTCCAAACGGAGAGTAGCTCTTCCCCAAGGAAGAGTGAACTTCGGGATAAAATCCGCGTCCTCGTCTCACTTGTGGTTAATCCTTTCTCGCACTTTACTTAGCCTTGTATGCTTGTTGGCTTGCTAATTAGTTTGTTGCCTAGCATACTTAGCTTAGAGCTTGCTTGTCATATAGGTTGTGTTCACCTAGTTGCATATCTAGTGAACCCTTTTTATCCGCTAAGCCTTAAAATTGACAAGAAAGAGTAAAATTTGTAGTCTCCTATTCACCCCCCTCTAGTCGACCGTATCGATCCTTTCAATTGGTATCAGAGCCTCGTGCTCTAATATAAGGTTTTACAACCTTAGAGGATATGGCCGATCTAGGGAATGAGGGAGGTGTCACACCACTTGCGGAGGATGGTCAAAACCTACCCCCCGCCGCGGCCGACGCACTTGTTGCTCCGGCCGTTGCTCCCGTCGCCCCCATTAACCCGGGTGCCCCGTTGACCACGACCAATATTCTTTCAATGTTTGCGGACCTCAAAACTTCTATGTTGAAAGAAGTTCGCTCCTCGGTCAAGGAGGAAATTGATGCTCGCTTAAAGCCCTCGACATCCGCCTCAAACTCATTTGATCCAAATGCGGTTCATGATGCGGATGATTCGAGAGAACCTCTTGCATCCCCGGCTCACACTCAAGTTCCCAAGTACAATGCCGTGGAACCATTTTACTCACCACAACCCTTGCAGCACCCTCGCATTAATCCTGTGGGGCCTCCGCCCCCTTTGAAAGCTAACGCGTTTGCTAAGTGGAAGCTAGATATGGAGTCTCATATTCGCAGTGCATCTACACAACTATGGTGGATTGTGGTCAATGGTTTCAACCCCAAGGATCCCATGAATCTCACTCCAAGAGAAGCAGTTGATCATCAACTCAATGCTACCGCCCACCACATGTTGCGCACCGCAGTGACCGATGACTATAGTGACTCCATTGCTCTCCTCAAGACCGCCAAGGAAATTTGGGATTGCCTTGAGGAGGCCCTCGAAGGTGATGAAGCATTTCGAAGATCTCGGTTGGCTTTGCTCAAGCAAGAAGTCAACCTATTTGTGAGAAATAAGGGTGAGTCCGCGGAAGAGGTATATCGAAGGTTGAAGTCTCTTGTGCTCAATTTGAGAACCTTTGGGTGCACTTGGGCGAATGATGATTTCATTAAGGACAAGTTTATTGATGCTATGGTTCTCACGGAACGTACCATGGTGATGATGATACATCAACGCCCGGACTATCAAAAGTTGACCGCGACACAAGTTGTATCCACTTTCTCAACTCATGTTCTTTTGGAGACCAAGTCCAAGAAGACCTTTGCCATAGCTCAAGCCACCAAGAACTCAAATCTTGCATTGAAGGCCAAGAAAGTAGTTGCCCAACCCTCAAGGGATGAAGAAGTTGTTGAAGAGACTTGTGAGGAAGATGTTGACACCTCATGCCCGGCAAATGACTTTGCGGAAGACTTGGCTCTCTTGGTCAAGAAATATTCCGGGACCATGGCAAACAAAGGGAAGAATCTGCAAGGAAGATCGTTTGGACGAAGAAAATGCTACAATTGTGATAGCCCAAGACATTTTGTGCACGATTGTCCTTATGAGAGACGTGAAGACAAGTCCGAGAAGCTTGTGCTCAAGAAGAAGAAGTTCACCAAGTTTTCCAAGAGGAAAGATGACAAGGCTCTTGTTCATGAGGAGTACATGTCCGGAGATGAAGATGACGGTGATGATGATTATGTGGGCACGGCCGCCATTGCCATGCATGCCACTACCTCCTCCTCCACCACCGGCCTCTTCGACTCTCCCAACGAGGACAAGCCGTTCACTCATCATTGCCTCATGGCCAAAGAGGTAAAAACAAAGTCCAACTCTCAAAAACCCTTCATCCACACTCCCAATGTTTCATGTGAGATAGTGGAGGATGAGTGTGATGATGGTGTGGATAATGATGAGGAATCCTTGATGGCTTTCATGAACACTCTTCATGGTGAAGCTCGTGCTCGTTTTAGTGATCTCCTTAAATCACTCGCCGAACGCGATGATTTTATTGAGAACGTGAAAACCTCCTCATAGAGGAAAAAGAGAGAGTCGAACTCCTCGAGCACGAGCTATATGAAGAGAGTGTCATGAGAGCATCACTTTAGGAAGCCTTGTCTTCTCATAAAATTGACTTCGTTAAAACCGATGATGCGTTGCAACTTGCTCTTGAGAACAACGATGCCCTTAAAGTAAGGGTTGAAAAGCTTCTAGTTGATCACACGAGACTTGTTGAGGAACATGAGCTCCTTGTGACTAGTTCCAAGGTTGTAAAAGGTGACCTCATTGCCCTCACCGAGTCGTATGCTCAACTTAAAGCTTCAACCATTAAGGCTCTTACTTCCGTCCCTCATATTGATTTAAATGATGAATCTTGTACGGCTAACTTTGCTCATGATTGCACCTCTCTCCAAGAGGAGAATAAGAAGTTAAAAGCCCAAATTGAGAAAGGCTTGTGTCGTGCATTCAAGGGGAGAAAAACCTCAATGACCTCTTGAGCAACCAAAAGGAGTGTGTTGCCAAGGAGGGAATTGGGTTTGACCCCTCTTATAAGAAGAAGAAGACCAAGAAGAAGAGCAACAAGAAGAAGATCGGTCCTACTTCTCCTCCCCAACAAAAGATAGCATTTGTTCATGAAGGACACAAGGAGAAGGAGAAGGAAAAAGGGAATGTCGGGGATGGCAAGGTCACTAGGGACAAGGCCATTCCCAAAGAGTTTGCCGGCAAGAACAACCCATCTTATGTCCTCATGAGAGGAAATGATGGTCATACCTTTGCTAAATTTGTTGGCACTAACTATGATGATTATGCTTGGACTATTTGGGTTCCTAAGACCCTTGTTGCTAACTCTCTAGGACCCATTGCAAAATGGGGACCTAAAATCAAAGCTTGATTCTTGTAGGATTATACCTCCGGTGGAACACAATGGGTGATCGATAGTGGTTGCACCAATCATATGACCGGAGAGAGGGAGATGCTTGTGGAGTTCATTGATTCGCTCAAGGCCACTTCAAACATCTCTTTTGGTGACAATAGCAAGGGCAAGGTATTGGGTTTGGGTAAGGTGGTAATCTCTAGTGATGCATCACTTAAGAATGTCAGGCTTGTTCAATCTCTTCACTACAATTTACTTTCTACGATTCAATTGGCTCGTGCCGGTTATGATTGTCATTTCGGTGAATTTCATGTGACCGTCTTTAAGAGAAGCAATCTCAAAGTGGTCTTTGTTGGGCATGTTGAAGACAACCTTTACGTGGTTGACTTCTCAAATGAGAAAACTTATCTTGCAACATGTCTAATGGCCAAGGCCGACGTGGGGTGGCTTTGGCATCACCGGCTAGCACACGTTGGCATGAGAAATTTACAAGCTCTCTTAAAGGGGAGCACATCCTTGGACTAACCAATGTGTCTTTTGCCAAAGATCGTCCTTGTAGTGCTTGCATTGCCGGAAAACTTCATGAAAAAGCTCATAAGGTGTCAACTATCATTACCACTTTGAGGCCTCTCGAGCTCATTCACTTGGATCTCTTTGGGCCTCCATCTTATGATAGTTTGGGAGGGAGGAGGTATTGCCTTGTCATTGTCGATGACTATACAAGATATACATGGGTGTTCTTTCTCAAGACTAAAGATGAAACTCAAGACACCTTCATCAACTTTGCCAAAGAAGCTCAACGTCAACATAATTGTGAGATCAAGGCAATTCGAAGTGACAACGGCACCGAGTTCAAAAATTACACTATGAACGAGTTCTTGAGCGATGAGGGGATCAAGCATCAATATGCCGCGCCATACACTCCCGAACAAAATGGTGTTGCGGAAAGGAAGAACCGGACTCTCATTGAGATGGCAAGGACCATGCTTGACGAGTACAAGTCTCCATACAAGCTTTGGGCCGAAGCCATCAACACCGCGTGCCATGCTACAAACCGGCTTTATCTTCGTAAGCTCAAGAACAAGACTCCCTACGAACTCCTAATCGGGAGAAAGCCTAACGTCAAATACTTTCGAGTATTCGGTTGTAAGTGTTTCATTCTAAATAAGAAATCCCGTTTAGCTAAGTTTGCGCCTAAAACTTATGAGGGCATATTTGTTGGATATGCATCAAACTCGCATGCTTACCGTGTTCTCAACAAATCCACCGGATGTATTGAGGAAACGGTAAATGTGGAGTTTGATGAAGATAATGGTTCCCGTGCGGAGCAAATTGTTCCTAGTGTTGTAGGTGATGAGGCTCCTTCACAAGCTATAAGGACTATGGGGATAGGCCACATTCGTCCACAAGAAACACCCCAAGTCCAAGTAGAAGAAGAAGGAGTAAGAGCCCCTCTTGTGGATTCTCCACAAGGGAAGTCATCACCGCCACCACAAGGTCAAGAT
Organism: Triticum aestivum; assembly: GCF_018294505.1. NCBI lineage: Eukaryota > Viridiplantae > Streptophyta > Magnoliopsida > Poales > Poaceae > Triticum > Triticum aestivum. Next base: position 122,589,698 of record NC_057805.1, read on the forward strand.
GCTATGGAAAATCATGAACCTATCCAAGAACAAGATCAAGTCCCTCATGTTCCCGAGCAAGATCAAGGGCAAGCCCAACCAAATGGCGAAGAACCAATCCGTGAGGCCCAAGGTCAAGCTCTTGATCAAGATCAAGATCAAGATCAATCCCAACCTCAAGTGTCTTCCACATCATCACATCCAAGTGATCAAGAACTAGAGGTTGTGAAGAGAAGGGTGTCTCCAAGGCTAAAGCATTCTCAAGGCCAAGCTTCTTCCACAAGTTCAAAACCAAGTGAAGAAGAGCTTACCCTCAAAGTGCAAAAAGCGGCCGCCAAGTTAAAGCATCTTCAACATCTCACCGACAACATTTATGGAAGCATCAACAAAGGGGTAACTACTCGTAGACGTTTGGCAAACTTTTGTGAACATCACTCGTTTGTCTCTTGTGTTGAGCCCCTTAAGGTTGAAGATGCACTTGACGACCCGGATTGGGTAAATGCCATGCATGAAGAACTCAACAACTTCACCCGCAACAAAGTATGGACTCTTGTGAAGAGACCCAAAGAACATCATAATGTCATTGGAACAAAGTGGATCTTTAAGAACAAACAAGATGAGCATGGACAAGTCACTAGAAACAAGGCAAGGTTAGTGGCACAAGGGTTCACCCAAGTTGAAGGTTTGGACTTCGGTGAAACCTTTGCCCCCGTTGCCCGTCTTGAGTCCATTCGTATCTTGCTTGCATATGCTTCACATCATGATTTCAAATTGTATCAAATGGATGTGAAGAGTGCATTTCTTAATGGTCCTCTTAAGGAGTTGGTGTATGTCAAACAACCTCCCGGTTTCGAAGACCCCGATCACCCCTCTCACGTTTATGAACTCCATAAGGCGCTCTATGGACTTAAACAAGCACCTCGTGCTTGGTATGATCACCTTACGGCGTTCTTAAGCGAGAAGGGGTTCCAGATCGGGTTAATAGATTCCACTCTCTTCACGAAGAGGGTAAAGGAGAATTGTTTGTGTGCCAAATATATGTTGATGATATTATTTTTGGTTCCACTAACCATGCTATTAACGTTGAGTTTGAGAATCTTATGACCAAGGAATTTGCTATGAGCATGATGGGAGAGTTGAAGTTTTTCCTCGGATTTCAAGTGAAGCAATTGAGAGGAGGAACCTTCATCAACCAAGCACTTTATATTCAAGACATGCTCAAGAGGTTCAAAATGCAAGATGTCAAGCCCATGAAGACGCCCATGCCCACAAATGGCCAACTTAATCTTGATCCCAATGGTAAAGATGTGGATCAAAAGGTATATCGCTCTATGATCGGTTCTTTGCTTTACCTTTGTGCATCTAGGCCGGATATTATGTTGAGTGTGTGTATGTGTGCAAGATTTCAATCCGCTCCCAAGGAGAGCCATTTTTCGACAGTGAAAAGAATCCTTTGATATTTGGTTCATACCCCAAACTTGGGCCTTTGGTACCCCAAAGGAGCAACTTTCAAGTTATTAGGATATTTGGATTCGGATTGGGCCGGAGACAAGGTAGACCGCAAGTCCACTTCCGGGTCTTGTCAATTCCTAGGGAGGTCATTGGTAAGTTTGTCTTCAAAGAAGCAGAATTGTGTGTCCCTTTCAACCGCCCAGGCCGAGTACATTGCTGCAGGAAGTTGTTGTGCACAATTATTATGGATGAGGCAAACTTTGATGGATTATGGTGTCAAATGTGACAAAGTGCCTCTATTTTGTGACAATGAAAGTGCAATCAAGATCGCCGACAATCCAGTGCAACATAGCCGAACCAAACATATCGAGATTCGTCATCACTTCATTCGAGATCATGTGGCCAAGGGAGACATTGATTTATTCCATGTCAACACCGAGAAGCAACTTGCCGACATTTTTACCAAGCCACTTGATGAAGCAAGATTCCGCGAGTTAAGGCATGAGCTAAATATCGTGGATATAAGTAACTTGGATTGAGGTTCTTGCATACACACACATACTCTACTAGTATCTTGTTTTAGATGTAGGCACCTAAGTAGGGGGAGCTAGCTCAACTAATGAGCTATCTTATCCTACTAGTACATAAATTGATCAAAATCTTTCACATTAGCCATTTGAAGATGGCATTTGTGCTTCAAAGATGAGTATTGGTCTTGGACCCAAGGTTCATATCTTCGCGGTGCCATACCAAACAAACTCAAACATGGTGGCTTCGGCCACCGCCCTCCGTTGGAGGTTGGATCGTTTTTGTCTTTTGTTTGTGTGGTTCTTCTTGTCCTTGTGTTCGTGTTTCTGTGTGTGTGTGTGTTTTCTCGAGTCTCTTCCAGTGCAAGTGCTACACATACTCCTTTCTAGTAGTGTTGGATTTCTTCTGCGGCGTGTTCAAAAGTGAGGCGGGAATGCTCCTTGGGGTCTTGGTAAGAATTTGCATTCAGCCATAACCCAATAAGCTTCTTCCTGTGAAAATCCTCTGGATACCCCGTGCCCACGGCCCTTGTACCGTGCGCACGGGGACCCGTGCACACGGGGACTTTAGCCCGTGCGCACGGGTTCTGCGGTTTCTGGCCCTGAAGAGGTGGGACGTGGGGGGTTTGGGTTCTTTCCCACCCAGTCGCCCCCTCCATGCCCCAGATCGCCTCCAGGCCGCCGCCGTCGCCTCCTTGTCGCGGTGCTCCTCCGTGCGCCGTGGGACTTCGCTGCTCCGTGGAGATCTTCCGGGATGGGGTCCTCCTCTGGTATCCCCCCCTTGTTCTTCTTTTTCCTCCTTTGGATCCATTTTAGTCTAGGGTTTCCTCCTCTACTAGTCTAGGCCAGTCGTTCCCTTGTGGTAGACTAGGGGCGGATGGGCATTACTGTGGCAGTTCTCCCTGCCGCACTCACTCCCGGATCTCGATCTGGAAGTGGTTGCCGCTGGGCGAACCCCGTGTCCACGGGCCTTGTACCGTGCGCACGGGGCCCCCGTGTCCACGGGCCTTGTACCGTGCGCACGGGACCCCCGTGTCCACGGTGGTCAGACCCCCGTGTGCACGGGGTACACAGTGGTGCCAGTCCTGTTTCTTCTCTATCTTCCATTCTCGCCAGCTTCTCGAGCACTTGTACTTATTTGTGTGTCTCGTGTTTGTTGTGTTTTGTTGCTGTTGTGTTTCAGACTCTGCTGACAAGAGCTCCGAGCTCCGTCGCAAGCGCACCAAGGCAGGTTCCAGGGAATTCTCTTTGGCTTCTCGTCAGCCGTCCGAAGGAAGTGGTCAGGGCTCTGAGATGGGCCGTGTTCGCCGTACCGCCTCCAAGCAGCCAGTGATTGAAGCCTCCGAGGATTCAGAAGAGGAGTATGATTCGCAGGAAGATGCTCACTATGAGAACCCCGCAGATGCAGAGATAGAAGATGAGGATGATTCTGCTGATGATGTTGATGAGGAGGAAGGAGAGGAACATGTGCTCCCAGGAGGTCGGAATGTCAAGAATCTACCTCTCTCTAAGTGGACCAAGCCAGAGCTTTGGGCTTGCAGGCAGGATTTCCCCTATGTGCCAAACACTGATGCAGGGGTTGACCCAAGATTCAAGAATGATTTTCAACACCGGGTGTTCTCTGAGCTGATCATGACCAAGAAAAACAAGTTTGCCCCCCACAAGCAAATCAATGTGGAGGCTCTTCGGGACAATGATCATACCTATCCCGGTGTGTATAGTGCTCTTGGGAGGCTTGGCTTGATCCCGTTCGTCGCCTTCCACCATCCGTTCAGTGAAGATCTTGTGATGCAGTTCTTTGCCACCGTATACTTCCACAGTGATGAGGCTCGCACTATGACTTGGATGTCTGGCACATATGAGTGTGAGGCCTCCATGGCCAAGTTCTCTGACATCATTCCGTATCGGTTCTTTGCTGAGGAGCATCCTGAGTATGGCCGTGTTCGTGAGACAGGTAGAGACAAGGATGAGATTGCTTTTGCTTACAAGCCAGACAAGGCCTTCACCACCGGTTCTATCAAACATTTGAAGCCAACCTATGATACTATGCGTCACATTCTTAGGTACACGCTTAATCCTAAGACCGGGGACTCTCACAATCTGAGGAGCTCCATGTTGGATATCTTTGTCTACCTTCATAACAAGAAGAAAGTGGATGTTCTGGACTTCATGTTCTTTGAGATCAGGCAGTGTGTTCAGGAGAACAAGTCATGCATCTATGCTCCGTTCATCCAAGCTTTGATTGAGTCCGTCTGTCCCGCCAGGTACATTGCCAAGTACCGCACCTCCTTTCCGAAGCGTGATTCCAACTGGCTTCCGGCTGCTCCTCCACCATATGTGCCTCCCAAGAAGGGGCGCAACCCCAGGCCTGAGGATCGTGCTACCTACACTGAGGGATGTTCATCCTATGTGCGGATTCCGCGTAGCAAAGGGAAGCAGGTTGCTACTGATGCCAGTTTCACCAGAGAGGAGAAGAAGTCTCTTCTGAAGACCGTGAGCAACATGTTCAAAATGTGTCAGTCCATTCAGCGCCGTCAGGTCAAGGAGATCAACAAGGGCAAGCTGGTGAGGCGTCAGGAGAAGGCTGAGCGTGCTGCAGCTGGTGAGGAGGTTGGTCCAGGGTCCGAGGACATCGACAGTGTGGCCACAGCTCGTTCTTTTCCCTTGGGGGGATGGCACTTTGATGATGATGATGATGCTTCGAGCGCACCTCCTCTTGTCTAGAGTCTCGTTAGCATCGCCTTTTCCCTTTTTGTTGTCTTGATGACAAAGGGGGAGAAGTGTTCTATTAGGGGCGTTTGCAGTTGGTTTCAGTTGGGTGAGATCTCAAGGCCTCGTTTCTTCGTTTCTCGTTTGTTTTGGTTGTGTTTATTTGGCTTGAGATACTCTTATTTACTTGCTTTCGCGGTGTGGTCGTGAGCTACCTAGTCTATGTGAGAGACTATCTACTTTATGGAATTTATCTATGCTTATGTTGATGTATCTTGTGGAGTATGATCAAGCTTCTATATGTTAGTCCCACATTTTCTGCTCACCACACTTGCATGTGATCTAGGCACCGTGTTGGGTTTTATTATGTTGATCACATGCCTTGACAATGTGGATCTAGGGGGAGCCTCATATGTGTGTGCTTGATGCATAATCAAGCATTTTTTTCTTGCACATATATAGGGGGAGCTCCTTTGATCAACTATTGTCGCATGGCTGCTTACTTAAGTTGTATCCTATATGCCATGTCCTAACCATGTTGTCATCAATGCACCAAAAAGGGGGAGATTGAAAGTGCAAGTATCACTTAGATTATATTTTGGTGTGATGACAATGTGGTTAGTGGAACTAATGTTGGTTGCTAAAGTTTATCTCAGGACGTTGGTTCCAAGGTGTCCATTGATGGAGGTGTGCGACCCCCCAGTCCAAAAAGATCAAAGGCGTGGTTACTGGCGACTCGAAGGTTTTTCGTTTTGGTTCGATTTGAGTCGTAGGTAAAACCGCACTATCAAGAGGGGTCTTCGTGGAATTAGTGTCGTGTGGGAATGCCTCCAAGACAGATACACCAGCCCTCCTACACCTCCTCAGATATTCCACTTGTTGTGTGCTTTGCCGTGGTGTCCTGTGATGTTTCATTAGAAATCTTCTGGACACCCCGTGTGCACGGGGTAGTCAGAATATTTCTGGACACCCCGTGCGCACGGGGCTGACTTGGCCCGTGCGCACGGGGTACCTCGAAACTCACTGGACACCCCGTGCGCACGGGGCTGACTTGGCCCGTGCGCACGGGGTACCTCGCATCTCACTGGACACCCCGTGCGCACGGGGCTGACTTGGCCCGTGCGCACGGGGTCCAACGGGCAGAAATCCCCTCCTGGCCAAGAACACTATAAAAGCCCCCTTCTTCCTCCTCCATCCCTTAACCCTAATGTCTTGTTGAGCTCCTCCATTGCTACACCCCATTTTGCTCACTACTCTCAATCCCTCCACCCAATCTTGTTGAAACTTTGGGTGTCGGGAGAGCAAGACCCGATCTACACTTTGACCAAACCAAATCGCATTCCCCGCAACATTCATCCACCATGACTTGTTACTCTTGGAGCTTGGGCTCCTAGGCGGTTAGAGGTTCCTCCGGAAGCTTCCTTGCTTGTGGTGTGCTCCAGAGAAGTTTGTAAAGGTGTGGTGGTCGCCTTCAAGACCAACCCCGAGTGATTCGAGGCTCATCCGTTGGGGGTGACTCGAAGGAGATTACGGTGAGCCTTCGGTGGCGTTCCGCAAGCTTTGGCTCCGGCACCGCTCCAAACGGAGAGTAGCTCTTCCCCAAGGAAGAGTGAACTTCGGGATAAAATCCGCGTCCTCGTCTCACTTGTGGTTAATCCTTTCTCGCACTTTACTTAGCCTTGTATGCTTGTTGGCTTGCTAATTAGTTTGTTGCCTAGCATACTTAGCTTAGAGCTTGCTTGTCATATAGGTTGTGTTCACCTAGTTTCATATCTAGTGAACCCTTTTTATCCGCTAAGCCTTAAAATTGACAAGAAAGAGTAAAATTTGTAGTCTCCTATTCACCCCCCTCTAGTCGACCGTATCGATCCTTTCAGGTGTTCTCAAATCCATAAAAGTATTCAATCCGATAACAACGAAATCTCAAAGGGAAAAACTCAATTCATCACAACAAGATATAGAGGGGAAAACACCATATGATCCGACTATATTAACAAAGCCCGCGATACATCAAGATCGTGACATCTCAAGAACACGAGAGAGAGAGAGAGAGAGATTAAACACATAGCTACTGGTACAAACCCTTAGCCCCGAGGGTGGAATACTCCCTCCTCATCGTGGTGGCTGCCGGGATGATGAAGATGGCCACCGGAGATGATTCGCCCATGCGGCAGGGTGCCGGAAAGGGTCTAGATTGGTTTTCGGTGGCTACAGAGCCTTGCGGCGGCAGAAATTCTGATCTAGGTTAACCCCGAAGGGTTTTGGAATATTTGTGAATTTATAGGGTAAAGAGGGGGTGCGGGAGGCCACCGAGGTGGGCACAACCCACCTGGGCGCGCCTAGGCCCCCAGGCGCGCCCTGGTGGGTTGTGCCCCCCTCGGGGCACCCCCAAGTGCTGCTCTGGCCCATCTTGGGTGTTCTGGTCCATAAAAAATCTCTAGCAAGTTTCACTGTGTTTGGACTCCGTTTGATATTGATTTCCTGTGATGTAAAAAACAAGCAAAAAACAACAACTGGCATTAGGCACTGGGTCAATAGGTTAGTCCCAAAATATGATATAAAGTTGCTATAAAATGATTGTAAAACATTCAAGAATGATAAAATAACAGCATGAATACTTCATAAATTATAGATACGTTGGAGACGTATCAGCATCCCCAAGCTTAATTTCTACTCGTCCTCGAGTAGGTAAATGATAAAAGAAATAATTTATGAAGTGTGAATGCTAGCAAAGTGCACAAGTTTGATCAATGACAATTTCAATCATTTTTCCTAGCATCATAACAATAATTCTTTCTTATAAAACTTCTCATGTTATAGTGGCAACCAATTCACATGTTAAGGTTCAAACCGTGAACTCTCTTGAAACTCAACAACCTATGTTCTTAGTCACCAAGCAATTGCAATTCAACTTATTCAACAGAGTTTAAGTAAGAGCTCCACATACTCAACCATCATATAGTCTTCTATGATTGCTAACACCCACCACATACACATGAGCAAAACGTTTCAACCGGACACATAGAAAGATAGGGTCTTATTGTTTTTCCTCCCAACGTATTCACCTCAAGGGTGATGTCAACAATAATAACTCATGCTACCCATATTCAACTGGACATATGTGCCTAGATCTTTCCTCACCACATGATGCTTGCCAAACGATAAAAATAAAAAGGATTAGAGGGAATAACTTTGACTCTTTGCATAAAAATAAATACTGAAAAGTAAAAGATAGGCCCTTCGTAGAGGGAAGCAGAGGTTGCCATGCGCTTATTTGTTTGTATGCTCAACCCTTTAGTGCAAAAGAATGTCACGTTATATTGCCCCTTATGATAGCAACCTTTATTATGCAGTCCGTCTCTTTTATTGCTTTACCATCACAAGTTTGTACAACGCTCAATTTTCTCTTACACTAAATGATCTAACACTTTTAGAAGCAATTTTTATTGCCTTATTACGCCGATGACAACTTACTTGAAGGATCGCTCAATCCTTAGGTAGGTATGGTGGACTCTTGAAGATAAGATATGGGTTTAAGGGTTTTTGGATGCACAAGTAGTATCTCTACTTGGTGCGGAATTTTTGGCTAGCAAAGATGGGGGGCAAGCACCACATGTTGAAGGATCTATGACAATATAACTTCTATTTGAATATGAACAAACATAAATCATTACGTTGTCTTCCTTGTCCAAATCAACAGTTTTGGCATATAATATTTTGATGGGGGCTCACAATCACAAAAGATTTCCAAGATAGTGTATTTGCATGTGAAAGTTCTCTTCCTTATACTAATTATTCGTGAATTGCTTGTATGACCAAAATTTTGATTGTCAAGCCTCAAAAGATTTCACTTTCTAAACCCAATGTGAAGCTACCACTAGGCATGATATGATTTCAACTTCATGACATTCAATTTATTCAACAATTTACTCATAGGATATAAGTGAAGCACAAGAGCAATTCCAAAGAAAAGAGCTTCGTTGACGGGATGTGAATGCTGCTTACTTAGCCTCCTTGGCAACTATTTGAGGACTCTATTTTATTTAGAAACTTTCAGATCTAAGTATTTTATTAAACAAGAAAGTAAAACAAAAATAAAATGACATTCTAAGAATAGCACAACTCCTGTGAAGAAGCAAAAACATAGGCTCAACCGATACTAACCGATAATTGTTGAATAAGAAAGGTGGGATGCCTACCGGGGCATCTCCAAACTTAGATGCTTGAGACTTCTTGAATATTATCTTAGGATGCCTTGGCATCCCCAAGCTTGAGCTTTGGTGTCTCCTTAATTCTTCTCATATCACGGTTTTCCTAAATCTCAAAAGCTTCATGCACACAAAACTCAACAAGAACTCGTGAGATAAGTTAGTATAAACTAATGCAAAAACCTTATCGATCTCTACTGTAGCAAATCACTAAAATTATTATTCAACATTGCATACTAAATTCCTATGCATATTTAATACTCCTATCCTCAAATAGATTCATTAAACAAGCAAGCATATGCAAACAATGCAAACATACCAGCAATCTGCCAAAACAGTACAGTCTGTAAAGAATGCAAGAGTATGAATACTTATTCAACTCCAAACATTTTGAAATTTTACCACACTGTAGAAAATTTATCAGAGCTTAGTTTTCAAAAAGTTTCAACATTTTATCACATTCTGACTTTTCTAGGGAATTTTTGCAACATCGGTAAACTTTCTGTTTTCAAACAGCAACATGTAGACTTGCAAAATAAGCATGGCAAAGGCTATACTTGACATTTTTATGGAAATAAAAGATGCAAAACATTATTCTAAATAACAGCAAGCAAATCCTAACAAAATAAATTGACGCTCCAAGCAAAACACATATCATGTGACGAATGAAAACATAGCTCCAAGTGAGGTTACCGATAATGTTGGAGATGAAAGAGGGGATGCCTTCCGGGGCATCCCCAAGCTTAGTTGCTTGGATATTCCTTGGATATTAACTTGTGGTGCCTTGGGAATCCCCAAGATTAGGGTCTTGTCACTCCTTATTCTCCTCATATCGATATCTCACCCAAAACTTGAAAACTTCAATCACACAAAACTTAACGGAACTTCGTGAGATAGGTTAGTATGATAAAGAGCAAACCATTTCACTTTGGTACTGTTAAAGACAAGATTCATAATTTTTATCACACAATGCCTACTGTATCATATCATTTACACAATTTATATTGAGCAATATAAGCCATAGAAACTGGAAAACATGCAAACTATGCATTGAAAACAGAATCTGTCAAAAACAGAACAGTCTGTAGTAATCTGTACTTAAACCATACTTCTGCTACTCCACAAATTATGAAAAAATTAGGACGACGTTAGAAATTTGTATATTAAACTTCTTCAAAAATAATCATCTCAAAAGCACTCTTTTGTTAAAAATGAGACTTATTTTCGTGAGCACAAAAGTTTCTGTTTTTCAGCAGGGTCAAATCAAGTATCACCCAACATGATCCCAAAGGCTTTACTTGGCACTTTATTGAAACAAAAGCAATAAAACATGATTACTACAGTAGATTAATCATGTTAACACATAAAAACAGTAGGTAAAAGTGTTTGGTTATCTCCCAACAAGCGCTTTTCTTTAATGCCTTTTAAGCTAGGCATGATGATTTCAATGATGCTCGCATAAAAGATAAGAATTGAAATATAAAGAGAGCATCACGAAGCATATGACTAGCACATTTAAGCCTTACCCACTTCATATGCATAGGGATTTTGTGAGCAAACAACTTATGGGAACAAGAATCAACTTGCATAGGAAGCCAAAACATGCATAACTTCAAAACTTTCAACATAAAGAGAGGAAACTTGATATTATTGCAATATGTAAAAGCATAATTTCCTCCTTCATAAAATTTTTCAGTAGCATCATGAAGAAATTCAACAATATAACCATCACATAAAGCATTCTTTTCATGACACAAAAGCATAGAAAACTTATTACTCTCCACATAAGCAAATTTCTTCTCATCAATAGTAGTGGGAGCAAACTCAACAAAATAACTATCATGAGAGTGAAAATTAAAATCATGATGAAAAGTTTCATGGTTATCATTATTCTTGATAGCATACATGTCATCACCATAATCATCATAGATACCAACCTTGTTCTCATAGTCAATTGAAGCCTCATCCAAAATGGTGGATTCATCACTAAACAAAGTCATGACCTCTCCGAATCCACTTTCATCATTATAAGCATCTTAAATAGGAGCCATGCAATCATTATAACAAATTTGCACATCAAATCTTGGGGGACTAAAAATATCATCTTCATCAAACATAGCATCCCCAAGCTTATGGCTTTGCATATCATTAGCATCATGGATATTCAAAGAATTCATACTAACAACATTGCAATCATGCGCATCATTCAAATATTTTGTGCCAAACATTTTATTGACTTCTTCTTCTAACAATTGAGCACAATTTTCCGAACCATCATTTTCAAGAAAGACATTATAAAGATGATCAATAATATGATGCAACCTCAATTCCATTTTTTTATTTAGTTTTCTTTTATAAACCAAACTAGTGACAAAACAAGAAACTAAAAGATTCAATTGCAAGATCTAAAGATATACCTTCAAGCACTCGCCTCCCCGGCAAGTTTCACGGTGTTTGGACTCCGTTTGATATTGATTTCATGCGATGTAAAAAACAAGCAAAAACCAACAACTGGCAGTGGGCACTTGGTCAATAGGTTTGTCCCAAAAAATGATATAAAGTTGCTATAAAATGATTGTAAAACATCCAAGAATGATAAAATAACAGCATGAATACTTCATAAATTATAGATACGTTGGAGACGTATCATTACTCTGGACTGGAGAGGCTGGATACATCTTTTTATTGCAATGTCCATGACTTCGATTATTGAGAGCTCGGTATGAGCTAATAATCTGACCTTGCTGACCAACCTTTTTATTTCCCCACTGTCTTCCTCCTTGGGACTTCGGGGATGCAAGTTGAGGCGTTTCTTTAGAGGAGCGCTGGAAAATCCAGGGAGGCTGCGCCGAGCTGGGTCCAGCAGTGGGACATCATCCATATAAAACCACTCCGAAGACCACTCCGGGTATACCTCTTTGGGAGTTCCAATAGGGTAGCCTGATCCGGCTATACGCCATACTTCGGCACCGCCCACTTCAAATATAGAACCTCCTAGATGGCAGGGGACGAGGCAAAAGAACTTTCTCCGTAGTTCGAAATGGGCCTTGCAGCCCAGGAATAGTTCGCAGAGAGCAACAAAACCTGAGATGTGCAGAATCGAACCTGGGGTGAGGTTGTGCAAGTGGATGCCGTAAAATTCCAATAGACCCCTGAGAAAGAGATGGATTGGAAATCTTCAGCCCCACAAAAGGAATGGAACGAAGCACACCCTCTCCTCCTTATTGGGGTTGGGGAAATTTTAGCCAGCACGTCGTTGCCAATTGAGGCCAATCTCGCTCATACAGAGACTAGATCTGCAAGGGGGAGATATCCCTGCGTCTGGAGTCGACTCAACTGAAGATGAGGCACCGAGCAGCTCTGCCAATCGCACTCTTGAGGGCCATGTGGGTGCGAAGAGGAGCCTGGGGTGCTGGCCATGTTTTGAAACTTTTTCGTGGCTAGTCTTGGTGTTTTCTGCACGATGTGGATGGCACTTGGGGGATTTGACCTCTTTATATAGGCACCATCCTTGTGTGGCCGGGCATTTTCTTTTTGATAAAATTATTACGGGCCGTTCGCATTCGCCCAACGCGTGGAAATCGAGGCGACATGGGAAGAGTCATAAAGGCAGAACGAGGAAGCTGGGAGCGAACTATTATCCGCCCAATATATAATGAAGAACCAACCTTGCAAAAGCCGAAGACTTAAGTCGGATACTGCATCGTCATTTGAAGGCCAGTTCGGGGGCTACTGAGGGAGTCCTGGATTAGGGGGTCCTCGGGTGTCCGGGCTATTCGATATGGGCCGAACTGATGGGCTGTGAAGATACAAAGAAGAAGGCTTTTCCCCGTTGAGGGAGTCCTGGATTAGGGGGTCCTCGAACAGCCGGACTATGTACTTTGGCCGGATGGGACTCTCCTTTGCGTGGAAGGCAAGCTTGGCAATTCGTATATGTAGATCTCCTCCCTTGTAACCGACTCTGTGTAACCCTAGCCCCCTCCGGTGTCTATATAAACCGGAGGGTTTAGTCCGTAGGACAAGAACAACAATTATAATCATAGGCTAGCTTCTAGGGTTTAGCCTCTACGATCTCGTGGTAGATCAACTCTTGTAATACTCATATCATCAAGATCAATCAAGCAGGAAGTAGGGTATTACCTCCATCGAGAGGGCCCGAACCTGGGTAAACATCGTGTCCCCCGCCTCCTGTTACCATCCGCCTTAGACGCACAGTTCGGGACCCCCTACCCGAGATCCGCCGGTTTTGACACCGACATTGGTGCTTTCATTGAGAGTTCCACTGTGCCGTCGCGATAAAGGCTCGATGGCCCCTTCATCATCGGTAACGATGCGATCCAGGGTGAGGTTTTCCTCCCCGGACAAATCTTCGTATTCAGCGGCTTCGTACTGCGGGCCAACTCGCTTGGCCATCTGGAGCAGATCGAAAGCTACGCCCCTGGCCATCAGGTCAGGTTTGGAAGTTTGAACTATATTGCCGACATCCGCGGAGACTTGATCTTCGACGGATTAGAGCCCATGTCAGGTGCGCCGCACTGTCACGATGAGCATGACTTAGCTCTGTCGTCGGACGGTGCTCGGGAGATCGCACCTGTAGCTACTCCGGCCCTCAAGCCGGAGCAGATCGCGCCGTCCGAGGACGGGTGGATGGACCCCCCACGGAGGCCACACACTCAGCGGCGATAGAGCCGAATACTGACCTTACCTCTTATGAGACCTGTGTTGCCGGATACTTGGATTCGTCCCCGGCCACAGGCTCCGAACCGCCTGCGTCCGTGCCTATCGAATCTGATTGGGCACCGATCATGGAGTTTTCCTCCGCGGATATCTTTCAGCACTCGCCCCTGGGCGATGTGCTAAACTCATTAAGGTCTCTCTCTTTGTCTGGAGACCCTTGGCCGAACTATGTTCGGCTTGAGTGGGAAGCGGATGACGAAGAAATTTGTTCCCCACCCACCACCCACTTCATAGCCACTGTCAACGACTTAACCGACATGCTTAATTTTGACTCCGAAGACATCGACGATATGGACGACGATGCAGGAGAGGAACAGGAACCACCGCCCACAGGGTGCTGGACGGCCACTTCATCACACAATGTATACATGGTGGATACACCCAAAGAAAACAATGACGAGGAACGGAAGGATGCAGCGAAGGATAATCCCCTCAAGAAGCAACCAAAGCGATGACGTATGCGCCGCTCCAAATCCCGCCTCGGCAAAAACAGCGATAATAGCGCAAGAAAGAATAATACCCCGGTCGACTCCGAAGGAAACGACAACCACATGGACCCCGCGATGGAGCAGGGTGGGCTAGCGGATGGCGAGCATAGTACAGAACCGCTGTCCGATCACGACGACGCCGAGTGTAAAACTGATCAACCTGTCTCTGGAGAGGAGAACAGTCCGGACGATGATGCACACATCATCCCGGAAAGGCACTTGGAACAAGAGAACCTCCATAGAAGGCTTATTGCCACCACGAGGAGTCTGAAGAAGCAGAAGCAAAGGCTTAAGGCCGCACAGAATACGCTCAACAGCAGATGGAACAAAGTGCTCGACACTGAAGAAAAGTACGGTGGCAGTCGCCACACAAAAAGCTATCCAAAGTGCAAGCTGCTACCTGAATTCGATGATGAGGCTTTAGAGCCTACACAGCCGAAGAATAAAATGGTTGACCAGCTGGATCGGCCACCCCGTAGCCGCGATAGGGCGGCTAAGGATGCCGCACACAAGTCAGCACATGATTTACGTGAAGACTCGCGCCAAAAAAGCAGGTACAACCAGGTCCATCTACGGATCTAGGAAGCGCGCTCCGGCACAGAATCAAAACCGAACACTACAACCGTCAGAACGCCATGACACATCCAAATATAGGGTTGCCGCACACCCCCTATGCTTCACCGATGAAGTGTTGGATCACGAATTTCCAGAGGGATTCAAGCCCGTGAACATAGAGGCATACGACGGAACGACAGACCCTGGGGTCTGGATTGAGGACTTTTTCCTCATATCCACATGGCTCGCGGAGATGATCTCCACGCCATCAAATACTTGCCCCTCAAGCTAAAAGGACCAGCTCAGCACTGGCTGAAAAGCATCCCCGAAAACTCAATTGGAAGTTGGGAAGAGCTTGAGGATGCTTTTAGGGCCAATTTTCAAGGGACCTATGTCTGACCTCCGGATGCAGACGATTTAAGTCACATAATTCAACAGCCCGGAGAGTCAGCCCGAAAGCTTTGGAATAGATTTCTCACTAAGAAGAATCAAATCGTCGACTGCCCGTACGCCGAAGCCTTAGCGGATTTCCCACAGTGTCCGGGACGAATGGCTCGCCAGACACCTCGGCCAGGAAAAACCAAGGACAATGGCAGCCCTAACAAGCCTTATGACCCGCTTTTGCGCGGGCGAAGATAGCTGGCTGGCCCGTAGTGGCACCAACGACCCAGGCACATCCGAAGTCAGGGATGGCAATGGAAACCACGATGCAATAAAAGCAAGCGTCGAACAAATGAAGATAGCCCAGACAACACGGCGGTAAACGCCGGATTCAGGGGCTCTCGGCCCGGTCAACGGAAAAAGCCATTCAAAGGCAGCAGAGATGGACCGTCCAGCCTAAACAAGATTCTAGACAGATTATGTTAGATTCATGGCACCTCCGACAAACCTGCAAATCACACCAACAGAGAATGCTGGGTCTTCAAGCAGGCCGACAAGCTAAACGCTGAACACAAGAGGAGGGAGATACCAAGTGAAGACGAGGATGAGCCTCGCCAGCAAAACATTGGGGGACAGAAAAAATTCCCACTAGAGGTCAAAACAGTGAACATGATTCACATAACGAAGAGGAGGAGCGCACTCCGAGACGTAGGCACTGTAGAGCCCGTCACCCCCAAGTGCAACCCTTGGTCGGCCTGCCGATCACTTTTGATCGCAGGGATCACCCGACTAGTATCCGGCACGGAGGATCGGCTGCCTTGGTGTTAGACCCAATAACTGACGGATACCATCTCACCCGAGTCCTTATGGACGGCGGCAGTAGTCTTAGTCTAATATATCAGGACACCGTCCGCAAAATGGGGATAGACCCGACAAGAATCAGCCAAGGCAATACTACCTTTATGGGAGTAATACCAGGCTCAGAGGCCCGCTGCACGGGCTCTATAGTACTAAAGGTTGTATTCGGTTCTCCCGACAACTTCCGAAGCGAAGAATTAACCTTCGACATTGCTCCATTCCGAAGCAGCTATCACGCACTACTTGGAAGAACGGCCTTCGCTCGTTTTAATGCAGTACCGCATTATGCTTATCTTAAGCTTAAGATGCCCGGTCCACGTGGCATCATCACAGTTAGCGGAAACACAAAGCATTCCTTACGCGCGGAAGAATGTGTGGCGGCTCTAGCAGCCGAACACTGAACGGCCTCTCCAACCAGAATAAACGATCGGTCGTCAAGACCGCGGACACGGCTAGACGAGTCCGGCACACCACTAGCTGTAACAGCTCAGATAAAACTGAGATTGGGTCGATAGATATACCCCCACAGGTGGTGCTAGGGGCTTCCCGCACGGAAAAAGGGCTACAGTTCAGCTTGACCCTATTTAGATTGTATTTTAATGGTTCATTAAGAATAACCAATTTTTCGCACGAAGACTTTTACATGGTTTTTTTTTTCTCTTTTATA
The DNA here is from genome assembly GCF_018294505.1 of Triticum aestivum. Lineage (NCBI taxonomy): Eukaryota > Viridiplantae > Streptophyta > Magnoliopsida > Poales > Poaceae > Triticum > Triticum aestivum. The sequence goes on from NC_057805.1 coordinate 122,606,259, forward strand.
GATGACAATCGTGCTACACCCTTCCAGGACACGGCACAACGGAGACACATGTGCAGACGTGCAGCAGGGCCCCACTCAAAGGTTTCTTTTTAGATTAAGACCCTGCGTAAACCTTTTTTACGGTCTCTTGTTGCTTCACACCCTCCGGATACTCAACACAACCGAGAGGGATGATGGCGTTATTGACATTTGTGTCACATCAGACTAATGCACGTACCTAGAAATTCAGGGATTATTATCGAGGGCATTATTCAGCCCAGCGTATGTTGTAAAGTCCGAATACCTTAGGGAGTGTTCGGCGTCGCGAGTTTGGCCTTATATGCATCAGCTCCGAATCATGTCTTTGGTCAATAGTTGGGTTTGCCCGGCTCCCATATTTTGCTACCTTACGTTCCGCTCTATCGGCTAAGGTGGCACCGGGAGAACTGCTGAGATTGTGCCCTGGTTCATCTGGACGAGCACCTCAGCAGAGAAAGCCGAAAACTGACTGTCATGATAAAGCGCGAGACTGGTCAACCACTCGATGACTCATCGGAATCTTCGCGATTCCTCCGCATTAACGAAGGATCCGTTTCCCGGTCATGTATGTACGCGCCCCGTATTCGGATGAGTGCGGAAGTACTAGGGGCTATATAGTAGCCCCACCGTCAAACTCCTATGGCTAAGTGAAAGTGTTAAAGCAATATAGTCCGATTGCCTTGTTCATCGTGCTATCACCTCCTTAATGGACCAAGACGTTGGATCAAGTGTGAATACACACTTCTACGAACACCCCCGCATTATATGCGTGGGGGCTGAAGCCGATGACTGCAAACTTTCAGGTTATATACATACATAAACGGCCGCACAAGAGGCATCATAATACTTCCAGGCAAAAGTATAAACACAGCCTTTATAATCCAAATAGCATTGTTTTTACAAATTGGGATACATGTCACTCGAACATGATACTCTTCGAGCACTGAGCCTCTATTAAACGAGCACCTTCTAGGACCTCTTCAAAATAGTGCTCGGCCGAGATCTGGCCTACGGCCGGATCCTGGGTTGCAATAGCGGTGGCCTCCATCCCTGCCCAGTATGTCTTAACACGGGCAAGAGCCATCCGCACACCCTCTACGCACGCCAACCTCTTCATAGCGTCGATACGCGGTACAACACCAAGGAATCGTTGCACTAAACCAAAATAACTATTCGGCCTTGGTCCCTCCGGCGAAAGATGATCCATGACAGACCTCATGGCAAGTCCGGACAACCTATGGAGCTCGGCCCATTCGGCCATTTGTTCATTTAACAGCAGAGGACGCGTTGGAGTACTGAAGTGCGACTAGAACAATCTTTCCACTTCATGATCTTTCTGATCTTTGAAAAACTCAGTTGCATCAGTAGCACTCATGGCCAAGTCCGAATACGCGTCTGCAGCACTCCATAATTGATCCAGAGGGGCATACTTTGGGTCTCCGAACCTCGTCCGCAACAAAAAGGGCTTCCCAGCTGTGATATCTCTGGCTTGACGGAGCTCCTCCTTCGCTGCTCTGATTTTAGAGGGGGTTTCCTTGGCCGCTTCCATGGCTTTCTTCAGGTCCGCCGCTTGCGGTTGGCTTTCCTTTTCAAGAAGCTCATACCGGTCGGCGGCATCCTTCAGCTCAACAGCCATCTTGGCTATTTTTTCTTTGCTCTGGCGATGAGCAGCCTGTTCGGCTCTTAACTCTTCGGCCGCCTTTAGCGCGGCCGCATCACTTCTCCTGGCTTGTTCCTTGGCTCGGGCAAGCTCCGCCCGAAGGGTCTCCACGGCAGCAGCTCCATCTGCAGTCACAGTATATTATAGATACTAGCATAATGCTCCTCTTAAATACCTGTTGACCGCCGGAAAATACATACCCTATGCCTCATCAAGCCGCTTGTTTACAAGCACGATGTCAGCATCTGCCGCATCAAGCTGCCGCCTCAGTTCAGCAAACTCACCAGTTCGGCCAGCCTCCGGACCCTCAGCCGCCTGCACATGAACGCAGCATGATTATTACCTGGGACTATGATCCTCCGTTCGCCGTCTTTGGACAGCAACCAGAGCCTCAGGGGCTACTATCTGTATAGGGCACACCTAGCGTGTGCGGTACCCTCAACAAATATATATATATTATACTTTGCGTACCTCAAAGCCTCTTAGCAGGCTCATAAAAGCTTCGTGCAACCCACTTTTGGCGGAGGAAATCCTCTCAACCACCGTACCCATTAAGGTACGATGCGCCTATGAGATAGCCGCTTGCTCCAGAAGACCCATCAGTGCGTCCGGTCGTGCACAGGACAGTTCCGGACTCTTTCTGTTGCTCTCCTTACGAGCCGAATACTCCGGGCTTCGGGTGGCCGAAGGGTTACCTTCTGGCCTTGGCGAATCAGGAGAAATCTTCCGTGACGACACCTCAGGGTCGTCCGCCCCATGAGGCGGGGAGTCAAGGGGAGGCGTTTCGCTTTCCATCATCTCCGGAAGAAGATCCCCCAAAGACGAACTCTGTAGAGAAGGGCTACGAGCCGGACTGCAAGATATATGTCTCGGTTACTGTCCTCAGAGATAAAGCAGGATATATTACTCTTGTTCACTTACAGCTCGATGGAGGGCTGGCCCCCTTGCGGGCACTGAGTGGTAAGGATGCCCCCCAGGGCAGGGCCCTCTGGCGAAGGTTTCGTCCCTCGTTTGGAAACCCTCGTTTCCAAGTCTTCAGATGCGGTCCTTTTCCTTCCTTGGGGGGAGGGAATTTTAGATTCTTCTCCCCGATTATCCTCCTTCATGGATACACTAATTCCCCCGGTTTGGATGAGTAATGCGTGAGGCCCGCTTTCGGCTTCTTTATTCCTCCCTTTATCTTCCTCTGATTGCACTTGATAAGGTGCGTGCTCAAGCATCCTGGATAGCACAGGATCCGGTGAGCCTTCGGGAAGGGGGGCCGAACACCTGATCATCTTCGCCTTTTTTATCCAGTCCTGGTCAAAGAGCGATTTTTTCAGAATGATGTTGTGACAAATAAAAGACAACATGTTCGGCCGCAGAATTACTTACATGGGTATCCGGACGATTGCAGTTCAGACCCGCATCCTCGGTGGTGTCCGGACACTTTATTCGTGATCCGAAGAACAATCCATACATCTCTTCGAGCGTCACGCCGAAGAATCGCTGAATAGTTCGCGGTCCTTCTGGGTTGAACTCCCACATACAGAGAGATCGACGTTGGCATGGCAGGACCCGGCGAACTAGCATAACTTGCATTGCCTTAACAAGGCTGACATCTCTCTTGAGGAGATCTCGGATGCGACTCTGCAATATCGGCACATCATTAACTGGCCCCCAATCCAGCCCCTTGTTGACCCATGACGCCAGTTGTGGCGGGGGGCCCGAACGCAAGGCGGGGGCAGCTACCCACTTTGTACTTCGGGGAGCTGTGATATAAAACCACTCCCGCTGCCATAAGTTGGATATCTCCGGGAAAGAACCCTTTGGCCATGGAGCACCGGCACCTTTGCTTATTATGGCACCTCCGCATTTTGCGTGTCGCCCATCGATCATCTTCGGCTTCACATTGAAGGCTTGAGCCATAAGCCGAAGTGTGGGGCGACGCGGAGGAAGGCTTCACACACGATGATGAACGACGAGATGTGAAGGATGGAATCCGGAGCCAGATCGTGGAAATCGAGCCCGTAATAGAACATGAGGCCTCTAACGAAGGGATCAAGACTAAATCCTAGTCCTCGGAGGAAGTGGGAAACGAATACGACACTCTCGTTGGGTTCGGGAGTGGGGATGACCTGCCCTTGAGCAGGCAGCCTATGCGAGATTTCGGCGGTCAGATACCTGGTTTCTCTTAGCTTCTTGATGTCCTCCTTTGTGACAGAGGAGGCCATCCACCAGCCTTGAAGGTTGGATCCAGACATGATTGAAGGTCCGAAGCACTTAGCCTGAGCTTTGGGTGTTGGAACTCAAGGTGGGGGGAGGGAAGGATCAAGCGCGAGAAGAAAAGGACAAGCCTTGGCCCCTTTATAAAGAGGGTGAATATCAAGCGTCCTCCGCGTGGCCGTTTGGAACTTGCCTAAAATCGAGGAGTCATACCAGCAGGCACGATGGGGTTACCCACACCCGTATTGATGAGAATCCCGTCATAAGTGGACACGATCTCTGCTTCGACTAGACATGCCAAGAAAACCGCCTCGCAATATGTGCAGTAGCTGGTTAAGAAAAATGGTTCGAATAATGACCGGGCCGTAGCATGATGTCACGCTATAAAACTTGTCAGCAAATTAGATTTGTGGAATATTATACTCTCTACGGTGGTATGTGGAATTTGTTTTGCTGAGCCGGACACGATCCTTGTGTTCAAAATCTTCTATGGAGTATTCGGAGGAGGAACCCGCCTTGCAATGCCGAAGACAATCTGCGCGCCGGACTCATCGTTATTGAAGCCTGGTTCAGGGGCTACTGAGGGAGTCCTGGATTAGGGGGTCCTCTGACAGCCGGACTGTGTACTTTGGCCAGACTGTTGGACTATGAAGATACAAGATTGAAGACTTCGTCCCGTGTCCGGATGGGACTCTCCTTTGCGTGGAAGGCAAGCTTGGCAATTCGGATATGTAGATCTCCTCCCTTGTAACCGACTCTGTGTAACCCTAGCCCTCCGGTGTCTATATAAACCGGAGGGTTTAGTCCGTAGGACAAGAACAACAATCATAATCATAGGCTAGCTTCTAGGGTTTAGCCTCTACGATCTCGTGGTAGATCAATTCTTGTAATACTCATATCATCAAGATCAATCAAGCAGGAAGTAGGGTATTACCTCCATCGAGAGGGCCCGAACCTGGGTAAACATCGTGTCCCCCGCCTCCTGTTACCATCCGCCTTAGACGCACAGTTCGGGACCCCCTACCCGAGATCCGCCGGTTTTGACAACGACACCCGTGTCCGGGTAGGACTCTCCTATGCGTGGATGACAAGACTGGTGTCCGGATATGTAATTTCCTTCCTCCACAAACCGACTCTGTACCACCCTAGGTCCCTCCGGTGTGTATATAAACCGGAGGGTTTTAGTCAGTAGGGGCGATCAGAATTCTTACAGGCTAGACAACTAGGGTTTAGCCATTACGATCTCGTGGTAGATCAACTCTTGTAACCCCTATACTCATCAAATACAATCAAGCAAGACATAGGGTTTTACCTCCATTAAGAGGGCCCGAACCTGGGTAAACACCGTGTCCCTCTTGTCCCTTGTTACCCTCAATCCTCAGACGCACAGTTCGGGACCCCCTACCCAAGATCGGCCGGTTTTGACACCGGCACCCCCATTTATTCCCACGTCCACTTACCTTAATCTCTCGCGCCACACGACACAATAAGCACACCCACGACGACAGATACAGAGAGGATATCCAGTGGCTCCAATGGCGCTCCCCATGGCTCCAATGGCGCTCCCAGCGGCTGACGATGACAACGGGTGGCAAGTCACCACACATCATGTAGTGGACACCCACATGAGGGGGAAGGACCTCTCGGTGGTGTACAAGAATGAGCCGGTCTTGGTGGAGAGCTCCATCCAAACAATGGAGCAGTTGCTTGCTGAGGACAAGTACCAACTGGTTGGCTTCGACCTTGAGTTCACCGGCGGTCGTGTCGGGCATGATTAGAAGGTTGCTGTTGCCCAATTGTGCATGTGCCATGACGTCCTCGTCTACCACTACCACCTGGCCACAAGGCCATGTGAGCGTTTCGCCAGGTTTATCAACAGCCTCGACTATAGTTTCACTATGGTGGACACCACCAATGATCTAAAAGCGCTCGACGTTTCGGGCTTGGCCTGCCAGAAGCTTGTCACCATCCGTGACCACTACAAGGTCTGGGGTAGCACCAAGAACAATCAGAACTCCCTAGTTGACCTCCCCTCGGCCATCATCGACCCTTACTACATGAAGATGAAGGACGGGAGCAAGAAGGACATGATTGATACGTATCTATAATTTATGAAGTATTCATGCCATGTTTACAACAATTTAATATGGTTTTGGTATGATTTGAATGGAACTAACCCGGACAGACGCTGTTTTTAGCAGTACTACCGTGGTGTTGTTTTTTGTGCCAAAATAAAAGTACTCCAAATGCAATGAAACTTTTTTGATGATTTTTTTGGAACAAAAGAGGCACTAGAAGCTTCATGGGAGGACAAGAAGGTGAAGGAGGTGGCCACTACCCACCAGGGTGCGCCAGGGGCCTTGGTCGCGGGCTGGTGGGTAGTGGGCACCTCATGGCCCATCTGGAAGTGAGACCGACACAAAAAATCCTATAAATACAGAAACCCCCAGAAATAACCCTAGATCAGAAGTTCCACCGCCGCAAGCCTTTGTAGCCACGAAAAGCTAATCTAGACCCTGTTCAGGCACCCCACCGGAGGGGGAAATCATCACCGGAGGCCATTTTCATCATCCCGGCGGCCACCATTATGAGGAGGGAGTAGTCCACCCTCGGGCTGAGGGTTTGTACTAGTAGCTATGTGTTTGATCTCTCTTTCTCTCTCGTGTTCTTGATTTGGCACGATCTTGATGTATCGTGAGCTTTTTTAATATAGTTTGATCATATGGTGTTTCTCCCTCCCTATCTTATTGTGATGAACCGAGTTTTCCCTTTGAGATTTCGTTATTATCAGATTGAATACTTTTATGGATTTGAGAGCACGTGATGTATGTCTTGGCATTCAACTCACAGATTCCCGAAGTGACATTGGGGTAATCTATGCATAGCGGTTGATGCACGTTTTCGTCTTTGTTTCTCCGGTAGAAATCTTGGTGCACTCTTTGAAGTTCTTTGTGTTGGATTGAGTATTATGAATCTGAAATTATTTGATGCATATCATATACACAACTTACGGATACTCGTGGTGACATTGGAGTACCTAGGTGACATTAGAGTTGGTTCATGTGTATCATATGGTGTTATTTTAGTACGAACTCTTGGGCTGTTTGTGACACTTATAGGAATAGCTCAATAGATCGATCGGAAAGGATGACTTTGAGGTGATTTCGTACCCTACAAACAATTTCGTCTTATGTTCTCCGCTAGATAAGAACTTTGGGGTGATTCTTCATTGCACGTTGAGGGATGGTTATATGATCCAATTATGTTAGCATTGTTAAGATATTGCACTAGCGAAAGTACGAACCCTAGGCTTTGTTTCTAAGCATTGCAATACCCTTTTTGCTCACTTTTGTTACTCGTTACCTTGCTGTTTTTACTGTTCCTATTACAAAAATCAATATCTACTATCATTACTACACTTGTATCACCATCTCTTCGCTGAACTAGTGCACCTATACAATTTACCGTTGTATTTGGTGTGTTGGGGGCACAAGAGACCATTTGTTATTTGGATGTAGGATTGTTTAAGAGAGACCATCTTCATCCTACACCTCCCACGAATTGATAAACCTTAGGTCATCCACTTGAGGGAAAATTGCTACTGTCCTACAAAACTCCGCGCTTGGAGGCCCAACACGAATCTACAAGAATAAATTTGCATAGTAGACATCAAGCTCTTTTCTGGTGCCGCTGCCGGGGATGTGAGTGCTTGAAGGTATATCTTTAGATATTTCAATTGAATCTTTTAGTTTCTTGTTTTATCACTAGTTTAGTTTATAAAATAGAACTACAAAAAAAATGGAATTGAGGTTGCCTCATATTATTCATCTTTATCATGTGTTTCTTGAAAATGACATAAAGGAAAATTGTGCTCAATTTTTAGAAGAAGAAGTCAATAAAATGTTTGGCATAAAATCTTTGAATGATGAGCATGATTGCAATGTTGTGAGTATGTTTGCTATGAATATCCATGATGCTAATGATATACAAAGCTGTAAGCTTGGGGATGCTATATTTGATGAAGATTATATTTTTAGTCCCCCAAGTTTTGATGAGAAAAATTATTATGATGATAGCATGCCTCCTATTTATGATGATTATATTGATGAAAGTGGGTTTGGAAGACTGTCAACTTTAGATAATAATGATCCCACTATTTTGGAGGGTGTTTAATCTTACAATAATAATTATGAAAGTGGATTTGGAGAGGTCATGACTTTATTTAGTGATGAATCCACTATTTCGGAAGAGGTTTGCTATGATGATTATGGTGATGACATATATGTTATAGAGAATAATTATAAGCATGAAACTTGTCCTCATGATTTTAATTTCCAATCACATGATAGTTATTTTGTTGAGTTTACTCCTACTATCATGAATGCGAATAAATTTGCTTATGTGGAGAGTAATAAAAGTTCTATGCTTGTGGATCATGAAAAGAATGCTTTATGTGATATTTATATTGTTGAATTCATTCATGATGCTACTTAAAATTACTATGAGAGAGGAACATATGCTTGTAGGCATTGCAATAATATCAAGTTTCCTCTCTATGTGTTGAAAATCTTGAAGTTTTGCTTTCTTTGCCTTCTTATGCTAGTTGATTATTGTTCTCATAAATTGTTTGCTCACAAAACTCCTATGCATAGGAAGTGGGTTAGGCTTAAATGTGCTAGTGATATGCTTCATGATGCTCTCTTTGTGTTTCAATTCTTATCTTTTATGTGAGCATCATTGAAATCATCATGCCTAGCTAAAAAGGCATTAAAGAAAAGCGCTTGTTGGGAGACAACCCAATATTTATACCTACTGTTTTTGAATGTTCACATGATTAGGCTACTGTAGTAATCATGTTTTATTGCTTTTGTTTCAATAAAGGGCCAAGTAAAGCCTTTGGGATAGTGTTAATGATAGTTGACTTGATTCTGTGCAAAAATAGAAACTTTTGCGCCCAGCTCTGGAATTTTGTAAATTCATAGAAATGTGCTTTTGCTCTGAAGTTTTTACAAATGATTGATATATAAATTCCCCACGTTGTCCTATTTTTTCAGAATTTTTGGAGTAGCAGAAGTATGGTCATTGTTCTGTTTTTCATAGATTCTTTTTTCAATGCATAGTTTGCTTGTTTTCTACTCCCTCCGTTCCTAAATATTTATCTTTTTAGATATTTCAAATGGACTACCACATTCAGATGTATATAGACCTATTTTCGAGTGTAGATTCACTCATTTTGCTTCGTATGTAGTCACTTGTTGAAATCTCTAGAAACACAAATATTTAAGAACGGAGGGAGTAGTTTCTATGGCTTATATTGCTCAATATAAATTGTGGAAATGATAAGGTATAGTAGGCATTGTGTGAGAACAATTATGAATCTTGTCTTTGACAGTACCAAAGTGAATGGTTTACTCTTTATCATACTAACCTATCTCACGAAGTTCCGTTAAGTTTTGTGTGATTGAAGTTTTCAAGTTTTGGGTGAGATATCGATATGAGGAGAATAAGAGTGAAAAGAACCTAAGCTTGGGGATTCCCGAGGCACCCCAAGGTAATATTCAAGGAAGGTCAAAGCAACTAAGCTTGGGGATGCCCCGGAAGGCATCCCCTCTTTCATCTCCAACATTATCGGTAACCTCACTTGGAGCTATATTTTCATTCGTCACATGATATGTGTTTTGCTTGGAGTGTCAATTTATTTTGTTTGTATTTGCTTGCTGTTATTTAAATAATGTTTTTCATCTTTTATTTCAATAAAAATGTCAAGTATAGCCTTTACCATGCTTATTTTGCAAGTCCATATCTGGCTGTTTGAAAACAGAAAGTTGCACGCTAGTACATGAATTGTTGAGAAAAGTCAGAATGTGGTAAAATGTTGAATTTTTTGCACAATAATATATGATAAATTTTCTACAGTGTGGTAAATTTTATATTTTTTGAGTTAAAGAAGTATGGATCCTTCTTCATCCTTGAAAGACTGTCCTGTTTAGACAGATTGCTGTTATGATTGCATTGTCTGCATATGTTTGCTTGCTTAATGATTCTATTTGAGTATAGGAGTATTACATACGCAGAGGCATTTAGTATGCAATGTTAAGTAATAATTTTAGTGATTTGTTACAGTATAAGGTTTTGCATTGATTTATACTAACTTATCTCACGAGTTCTTGTTGAGATTTGTGTGGGTGAAGTTTTTAAGATTAAGGGGAAACCGTGATATGAGAGGAATGAAGAAGACACAAGACCTCAAGCTTGGGGATGCCCAAGCCATCCCAAGTTAATATTCCAAGAACTCTCAAGCATTTAAGCTTGGGGATGCCCCGGTAGGCATCCCACCTTTCTTCAACAATTGTCGGTTAGTATCGGTTGAGCCTAAGTTTTTGCTTATTCGCATGAGATGTGCTATTCTTGGAATGTCATTTTATTTTGTTTTGCTTGCTGTTTGAATAAAATAATTAAGATCTGAAATTTTTAAATAAGAGAGAGTCCTCACATAGCTACCTATTTACTTAACTACGCATTTGATCTTCACTTATATATATTTTTGGAGTAGTTTGTCGAACACTCTCATGCTTCACTTATATTAATTTGAGATTTGATAATAGTGCTGACAGTTTGTACAAGCTATGAAATTGGTCCCAAAGTGATGGATATTCAAGAAGGATATAATAAAAACTTTCATGTAGATCATTGGATATGATAAGTTTGATTCCTTGCAATAGTTTTGCGATATGGAGATAATAATACGTGAGTAATTGTGCTTTAGTAGGAATATTGGTGTTAAGGTTTGTGATTCCCTATGCAAGCACGTAAAGCCAATAGTTATGCAACAAAGTTATATCCTACTTTTGGTGCATTATGCAGTGTTAGTTATGTTTAATGCGTGTTTATGACCATTTTCATTTTTCGGTTGGTCGCTTCTCAATCTATTTGCTAGCCTTCATTTGTACTAAGCGGGAATGCTGCTTGTGCATCCAACTCCTAAAACCCAAAGTTGTGCCATATGAGTCCAGCATACCTACCTATATGCAGTACTTCCATGCCGTTCCAAGTAAATTTGCATGTGCCAACTCTAATTTTCAAAATGAATTTCCATTTTGTGTGCCCGTACCGCTCATGAAGCGGTAGGGGGTGGCCAATATTTTCCATGCTAGGTATTTTACTCTCATGATGAGTGTTTATTCACTTGTCATCATGAGAGTAAAATACCTAGCATGGAATACTATGATAATAAATTCCTTGGAAAGTGTTGGTATGGAAGGCACCCATGGATACAGCTAGCCATGGATAGTGAAAGAATGGTGGAAAGGAAATAAACTTTACTTTCCATTTGGGAACCGCCTATGATTTATCTAGCATGGAAGATATTGGGAATTCTCCGTCGTTTTTGTTGACAGGAAAAGCATGCCTCTCAAAATAATTTTATCTCTGAATTTAAGCCTTGAGCTCTGGCACCTCTGCAAATCTCTGCTTCCCTTTGAGAAGGGCCTATCTATTTGCTTTTATGCAATTTTTATTTTTATTTTTATTTTGAGTCTCCATCTTCTCTTACAAAGCACCAACTAGGGAACACTATTGCCATACTTGTGCATTGGATGTAGCTAATATTTGAGTGCGTTTCATGAATGGATCAATGACTGAGCATAATGGGCTAGGGATAGCTTTCTTTAGCATTGATATTTTGAAAGACATGGTTGCTTGTTAGTATGCTTGAGTATTGATGTCTTCGTGTCAAATTATAGACTATTGCTTTGAATCATTCAAGTCAAAATGTCCATGCTACAAAAGAAAATAGTATATGATGAATATGATAGGTAGCATTCCACATCAAAAATTCCGTTTTCAATTGCTACTTTATCATGATGAGTTTTATGAGAAAGAGTTGCTATCATGATGCTAGGAAAAGTTATTGAAATTATCATTGATCAAACTTATGCACTATGCTAGCATTCACACTTCATAAATTATTTCTTTTATCATTTACCTACTCGAGGATGAGCATGAATTAAGCTTGGGGATGATAATACGTCTCCAACGTATCTATAATTTATGAAGTATTCATGCCATGTTTACAACAATTTTATATGGTTTTGTATGATTTGATTGGAACTAACCTGGACTAATGCTTGTGCGGAAATAGAAGTTCTCCAAATGCAATGAAACTTTTTGATGATTTTTTTGGAACAAAAGAGGCACTAGAAGCTTTGTGGGAGGACCAGAAGGTGAAGGAGGTGGCCACTACCCACCAGGGCGTGCCAGGGGCCCTGGGCTGGTGGGTCGTGGGCACCTCGTGGACCATATGGACGTGAAACTGGCGCCAGAAAATCCTACAAATACAGAAACCCCCAGAAATAACCCTAGATTAGAAGTTCCGCCGCCGCAAGCCTTTGTAGCCACAAAAAACCAATCTAGAACCTCTTCCAGCACCCCACCGGAGGGGGAAATCATCACCGGAGGCCATCTTCATCATCCCGGTGGCCACCATGATGAGGAGGGAATAGTCCACCCTCGGGGCTGAGGGGTTGTACTAGTAGCTATGTGTTTGATCTCTCTCTCTCTCTCGTGTTCTTGATTTGGCACAATCTTGATGTATCGCAAGCTTTGTTAATATAGTTGGATCATATGGTCTTTCTCTCTCTCTATCTTGTTGTGATGAGTTGAGTTTTCCCTTTGAGATTTCGTTATTATCAGATTGAATACTTTCATGGATTTGAGAGCACTTGATGTATGTCTTGGCATTCAACTCGCGGATTCCTGAAGTGACATTGCGGTAATCTATGCATCGGGGTTGATGCGCGTTTTCGTCTTTGTTTCTCCGGTAGAAATCTTGGGGCACTCTTTGAAGTTCTTTGTGTTGGATTGAGTATTACAAATCTGAAATTGTTTGATGCATATCGTATATTCAACTCACGGATACTCGTGGTGACATTGGAGTATCTAGGTGAAATCAGAGTTGGTTGATGTGTATCATATGGTGTTATTTTAGTACGAATGAGGGAGTCCTGGATTAGGGGGTCCTCGGACAGCTGGACTATCACTACAAAAAAAATACAGTTCTGTGATGATACGTGTTTGTCACAGTAGGTCGCGTTTTCTGTCATGCATGTACATCCATAACGATTTTATGACAGAATCAAGATAGTCATACATGTGCTGTCGTAGGAGTGTTCCATGACATTACCAAAATTATCATCACGGAAGTGTCCACTTCCATGACGATAAATCGCGCGTCACAGAAGTGCTTTCGTCAAGGGTGACCGACACGTGGCATCCACCGTAACGGAACGCCGTTAAGCTATCGGGTCAGGTTTTGGAGCCGATAACCCGTTAACAGCCCCGACCAATGGGGATTTTCCACGTGTAAAATCATCATTGGCTGGAGGAAACACGTGTTAGCTCATCGCTGGGATAGATGTCATCCACTCATTGGACAGAAGGCGCCTATGATACGTCGACACGTGGCACGGCCCAACAGAGGCCCATTCCTGTGAAAAGACCGGCCCGTTTGACTTGATCAAAAGGTGGCGGGCCGGCCCATGGAAAGCCTGTTAACGGCCTGTTCGCATATAGCCCATTTACAGCCCGCTATCCCAAGGCCCGTTACGCCCTATTCGAATTAGGCCCAGTAGCGTCATCTGGGCCATCCAATATGATTCCAGCCCGTTTTCACTTCTGGCCCATGTATGGCCCATGACGTCTTTCGGCCCATATGCGGCCCTATGTAACTCTTGGCCTATTAACGGCCCGTGGTGAAACTGGCCCGTAATGAACAGTGTATCACTTTACACCCATTAACGGACCGTGGTGAAACTGGCCCGTAAAGAACAGTGTATCACTTTATACCCATTAACGGCCCTTTATTCCGTTGGGCCGTTTCCAGCCCATGTTATCTTTCGGCCTTCTCAGAGCCCATTTATTCTTGGGCTATTTTCAAGCATTCGTTTACTTACGGCCCGTTATTGTCATTTTCTGCTTGTGGGCCAAATTCAGCCCGTGGTTACAGTCGGCCCGTTTGTGGTCCGTTAATACGTTGGGCCATTTTCATAGCGTCATCAAATACGGCCTATTAACGATGGCCCGTTATGGTCGGCCCATGAACGGACGATTCCAACTCTAGCCCGTTTACGGCCAGAATGCGGTCTGTTTGGCCAATCGATCATACGGCCCGTATAAGGCCCATTGATGATACGTCCCGTAGAAGGCCCATTGTTTCTACGGCCCGTAGAAGGCCCACTGTTTCTACAGCCCGTAGAAGGCCCACTGTTTATACGGCCCGTAGAAGGCCCACTGTTTCTACGGCCCGTAGGAGGCCCAGTGTCACTACAGTAAATATTAGCCCATGGTTATTGTGGCTTAGTTTTAAAAAATAGGTTATTGCAGCCACTAGCAAATCGCAGAAAAAGAACTGCACTGACTACAAGCAAACAAATAAACAAGACAACGAGGAAATAAATAAGCAAGCAACTTACACTAGGCTATCACGACTATTACACATATTACATCCACTGGGCATCAAAGTTCGCCACCAGTGCAAATATAGGGAACATAGCAGCATATAAACGCCGCAGCAAAGCAAGTCCAGAACTGAAACCACTTCAGAAGAGCTCAAGAAACAATATCCTGGGTACCCATAATGCTGGCAAAATGCTTAGCAAGCTTATTAACTTTCTCTTGTTTGGCGCTTAAGTCCTCTAGTGCTTGCTGTTGCACCAGAAAGTATGCATCTGAATTCTGCAGGGACTTCCTTAGTCCTTCGGCTTCCTGTCGCATAACATCTGATCGATGTCTTTCAACTTGAAGTTGAGACTCAAGAAGCCGAACTGATTCAGGCAACGAGTTCGAAGAGCTGGTGCCAGAAGTGGTAGCCAGTAACTCGAACACTACATCAAGACAGGACTTTGGGGTTGTCTTAGTGTCTTCAATATAGTGTTTATCAGCTTTCTTGGAGACCAACAGGGATGTCTCACTATCTTGAACCTTATCTGCATTACTTCCTTTACCATTGCATAACAGGGTACTCTTCTCCAATATTTTATCCGCGTTCTAAAAGAGAAACAAACAAACACATCTCAGGTTTACAATGTAGTATATGAAACTCATTTTGGTAAACCAGTTCAGTAGTAAGGTGGATAGGATAACAGCATGAAACAAACATATATCTATGTAGTATGGTCACTGTATGGTCTATATCATTCTAGTTTATGTTGCCAAATCAAGATAGATACAGTTCGAATCATATCTATTTAAGACAAAGCAGCATAGACAGAATATAAGTGTGGGAAACTACACATCAATAACAACACTTGTAATGTGCATGGCATGAGAACATAACTATTTATTCAATTGAAACTGAAATCAACATAGAGCAAGTTACAACAGCAAACAGCCAAACACGTTGAAGAAACAGGTTTAAAACATACCTGTCGCGCCATTGGAGTTTCAATTGCATCCTTCAAATTTGAAATTAGTTGGTATCAGTAAATACAGTGATGCAAGAGCAAAGTAGTATGAACCATAGCTACGGAACCTAACCTAAGAACGATTCTTCTTCTGCTTTAAGCATTGACTTCGGGTTCGGAGTGGTGGTCCTCGTGATTTGGGCACTGCAGTTGCCTTACTAATTGCTCGTGTTTGGGTGCTCTATGGTGGAGACGGTGCTGTGTCAACGGGAACTGGGTGTCTATCTGCTGGGGTTGGGGTTAGAAGGGGTGTAGCTGGTTCTCTGTCCAACTGGGTAGGGGTACAATCTGCATGAGTGTGGGTTATGTGTGGTGGGGCTGGTTCTTGGGCAAGTACAACCGTGGTTCTATCTGCATCGACAGGTAGCACGATCTTTTCTGAAGACCGGTTTTTTACTCCCACAGATACTGCCATCACTCCCTCCAATTGAAATGGCTGATAAACAAGAAAAGTAATTGAATGTACAGACATTGTAAGATAGACAGGTGCAATGGATAGTAGGGAAGAAAACAGGGCATGAAATAATTCACATTTATGTTGTCTAAGCAAACAGAATAGCAGGACATAATTTCACATATATGATGGCTAATTAAACAGGATAGCATGACACAATTTCACATGTATGATGGCTAACTAAACAGGATAGAATGACATACTTCAAAATATGATGACTATGTAAACAGGATGACATGATATAACTATACGATGTGTCTATTAAAGTGGTTGGCATGCCATAAATCAGAAACATGCCGTCGATGGAAACATGATGGAATGATATAATTCACGGATAGAATGACATAATTTAAAATATGATGACTATGTAAACAAGATGAGATGATATAACTATATTATGTTTTTAGAAAATGGGTTGGCATGCCATAATTCAGATACATGCTGTCTACGTAAACATCATGGCATGACATAATTCAAATATATGATTTATATACTAAGGAAGTGAGCAGAGGGCAATCACATATATGATGTGTCAACTAAGGAGATGGCATTCAATATTGTGTATATGATGTAAAAACTAAGCATTGCAATACAACATATGCATTATATGAGTAATATAACCCTACCAAGTTTGAGCATACACCTCAGGGGGATAATAGGACTGGTCATCTGCCTCTGAATCCTCCTCTGAAGAGCTATCTGTAACCAGCAAGATATCTGCTTCAGTAGGTAGCATTGTCTGCTCTAAAGACCTTGTTTTCACTCCAGATTTCTCCATCACCAATTCAAATGGCTGATGCACAGGAAGAGCAGTTGAATATACAAACATTGTCGACAAAAGCAATGAGAAATACAAAAAAAGGACGGCATGATATAATTCACATATATGACGCTTGCCTAAACAACATGGCATTGCATAATTCACATACATAATGCCTTGCAACAAGATAACATTGCATAATTCACATATATAATGTCTTGCAACAAGATGGCATTGCATAATTCACATATATGGTAATTAGACACTAAACAGGTGGCATTGTCACAAAGCATGTCTAAACTAAGCAAATGACATAGCAATGCAAGATACCATACGCACGATATGAGCAACATAACCCTGCCAAGTTAGGGCATGCACCTCGGGGGGGAAATATGACTGGTCATCTGTCTCTGAATCCTCCTCTGAGGAGCTATCGGTAACCAGCAAGACATGCGCTTCATCAGATAGCATTGTCTGCTCTGAAGACCTTGTTTCCACTCCAGATTTTTCCATGACCGTGCCGAATGGCTGATGCACAGCAAGAGTAATTGAATGTACTCAAATTGTTGACAAATTTAACACGTAATAAAAAAATGATGGCATGATATAATTCACATATAAGATGACTGGCTAACCAGGGTGGCATTGCAAAATTCACATATATGATGCCTGGCTAGACAAGATGGCATTGCATGATTCACATATACGATAAAGAAACTAAACAGATGGCATTGACACAAAGCATGTCTAAACTAAGCAGATGGCATCTTTAATGTATACAGTAAGCAATGCAAGGCACCATATGCATGATATTACCAACATCAGCATGCCAAGTTAGAGCGAAGACCTCATGGGGTAAATAGGAGTGGTCTTCCCCTTCCGAATCCCCCTCAGAACAGTTATCTTCCTCTTGATTACGATCCGAAATGGGTGGAGGGGGGGCTGCCTTTGCCCCCACCAACGACGTCTGCATGAAATTTTATTGCCATGCAAGGCTCGTCTCTTTTGCTCTACATGATCAGTTCCATTGTGTACAATAACTGGCATGCATAGGAATAAAACATAGTGAGATTATGTAAGGAGTGCATGCACAAATCCAGAGTGATGGTAGCAAACTGTGGATAGACCCAAAACCAATGACAGCAGGCAGATAATAGCTTTAGTTAAAAAATACAGATAATGGCTCCTTTAATGTTTGTTTGCACCCAACATGAAACTCATAGTAGACACCGGAGATTAACCAGATAGTAGACAGATAGTACTGATTGCTGCCCCAATATGTACCCCACAACCATTTAAAAACTCAAGTTTCAGCATTAGTTTGGACCTGACTCGGAGTCTAATAGGTGAACACGACGATAATGTAGCATGTCATCATATTAACCGACGCATAACGTAAGCAGACACGGAAGAGTGCGACCTCTCTTGTGGACCCGTGTAGTCCTCAAGGTCATCTGCTCAGTTGATGATGGTAATGCAGTTGCCGTGGCTGCCGGTGGCGGGGAAGAAGATCTGAGGCGGCGAAAGACACTCTGGAGAGCGGATCCCTGCTGTGGTGAACCCTTCCATCGTTGGAGCAGCTGAGCTGGGGTGGAACACAGCGCCGCAGGAGCAGGACAAACCACACAAGGTTTTCTTTGACACATATCTGTAACAGAAGTAATTGAGTAAGGGCCTGTTTGAATTTGAGGATTCTAACAATGCAGGGATAGGAAATAGACATGAATAGGATAGGAATGCACGTGCAAAACAGAGAATTTAAAAACACAGGATTTCTGCCAATCTGGGTGTTTGATTCACAACAATTGGAAGATCACAGGATGCAAAAAAGCATGGTGATATTAAATCAAACCACAAGAAAATGTACGGTTATAATGCTATTATGCTACTATCTCTTAGTCTGGTGCTTGATGAATAGGAATATGAAAAGGAGGAGAAGTGGAAATTAGAATTCCTATGGTTTTTCTTTCAAGGAGACACTAAAGGAACAAATCCTACAGTTTTCCTTTGCTCCATTCCTTTGCACCAAATTCATGAAAAGTAGTACCATAGGAAACTTTCCAATTCCGATGTTTTTCATTCACTTTTCCTTTCAAGCACTGGCGATTCTAGTAGGCAGGCTTGAGCAAGGAAAATCCTACACTAAAAAAATGTTTTTGTGCTACTTCTATTACTTTGGACCCAGGCCACTGCCATACTAGCTCAACTCCCAGGCCCATCGACAAATGCACAGCTCAAACGCGCAGCAATAAATAATGATGGCGTTCAAGAGAGTCCATCACGGATAGCTAAGTTGCCTGGTACCTCACTGCTTGTCATATAGTAGGATAAAATAATCGTATTTCCCGTTACTACGAGTGCTCAGTGGACAATATATATATAACATGTAGAGTAAAAAAGAGATGCAACAAGTGTACAACCTCTTTGGCGAAGCCATGTTGATCTCAGCGTGATTGGGTTGGCCGGTGAGGATGCTCCGGCTGACTTGGCTGTCGGAGGAGGGGAAGAAGATCTTAGGCGTCTGGAGATGGAGCCCGAGGTACTGCTCCGCTGTGATGTAGGGTTTCGTCGTTGGAGCAGCTCCGGTGAGTTGTACGACGTCGAGGCTGAAGCAGGACAAGAGAGACAACGAACAACGTTAACCTGAGTGGAATTCTAATTGCATCTCCAATACATGACGTAAAATACACAACCACAAAGTGCTAGATGTAAAATACATCAGCCGCTCATCTCTGAACTTAACTATCGAAACTGAATTTAACTGTCAAAACTGAACTTAAATGTCAAAACTGAACATAACTGTCAAAACTGAATTTTGCTGTCGAAACTGAATGCACTAGCAAGGTGAGGCTACACGTCGGTCGACTGACTTTTTCATCTCTAGTCAGTCGATTTTGCAGCCGTTGGATACGAAATCAAGGGCCTGCGGTTCATCTTCAACCTCCACCCCCTGAGCCACCAGCCACCACCGGCCAAACAGCAGCCCCCCGCCGCCAGCGGCCGGCAGTGCGCCGCCCCACCCGCCCCGAAAACACTCCCCACCGCCGGTCCGCCGCCGCCCCGGCCATCCCTCTAGGCCCCCCGTGCCGAGCTTTTTCTCCGGCAATCCCCACGCCACCGCCCCGCCACCGCCGGCGACCACCTCCCCCATCCTAAACCCTAAGATAGATAGTGGGGTACCTCTCCGTCGAGCCCCCCTCCCCGCTGCGGCTGGTTCTTCCTTCACCCCGGCGAGCCCCCCACCCCCTAAAAATCGACTGACCCAAAAGTCGATTCAGTCGACTGAAGTGTAGCTAAATCGGAACAGCATCGCAAGCAAGAGCAAGAGCGAGAGCAGTAGCGCGAGCAAGAGCAATAGCAAGAGCAGACCAGGCAGGGGACCGAGAGCAAGAGCAGAGCAGTAGCGCGAGCGAGAGCTAAAGTAGCAGCAGCTCCTACTGATGTGGACGTCGCCGCCGAGGGAGCGACGCCGTGGAGGAAGTGGCCGGCGACGCCGCCGTGGATGGAGCCGCGCCGTGTCCGCTCGGGACCGAGCGCCGGCAGCACCGTGAGATCGAATCAAGAAGAAAATGCGGCGATTAGTGTACAACCTCTTTGGTGGCGCCGATTAGGCCGCAGCTACATCCGAGGAAATGGTGATGATGATGCTCTTCCGGTGGTGCAGGTGAAGACGGCGGTGTGGGAATGGAGGTGGCGCGAAAGACGAGGGGAACGTCGGGGCAGCTCCTTGGAGGTGGAGGACGGGGTGGCTGAACCGGCGGGACGATGAGATCGACGACGGATCCTCATCCGGTACGATGGATGAGGGACATCGAGGTGTTGCTGTGGACGACGTCGTCGGGGAAGAGGCTCCGGCTGGGTGGTGGACGGAGCAGGGTGTGGGGTTTCGTCGCGGGTTTTCGCGGGCTCGGTGTACGAATGGGTGGGCGGATGGGATGGCAGTGGGGAACCATGGCTTAGAGACGCGCTTGTCCGAAATGTGGGGTAAGTTACGAAAGTACCCCCACCGATTTGAGGCGGTTCTTTCGGTTCAGGGGTACCACGGGCATTTCGCGTGTCGGGATTTCACAGGAGGTGGGAGTTTTCGCGCGCGTTGTAATTTCGGAATAGCAAGGCGCGGGTTGAGATGGAGGGAGTTGTCGGAGCACAACGAGACAAAGATATATCTTAAATATTTCAGGCTAACAAGGCGCGGGTTGAAGAGGCGGGAGTTTCGCAGCACGATAGACAGAGACGCTAGCTTGAATTTTCGGCATAATAAGGCGTGGCTTGAAATTTCGGAAGAACAAGCTTAACGTGTACCCAAAAAAAGAAAGACAATTTGCACCTCAACACGCACAACACACACAAACACCATTTAGAATAGAGTAACGTACACGTGCATTGCACGCATGAGATTTGGCAACCAAATTATGAATAAATACCACATTATAGCATGCAAGCTTTGAGTCATATATGCATGATGTTGATGTTCGTTTAATTCTTATAGTTCATTTCATTCAAAATCATCTAGTTTTTATAAGAAAGCTAATCTATTTTAAGATTCATGGAATTGTGCGTCGTAAGACATAAAGTAAAAACCAATAATGGAAAATCATGTAGAAAAACATTTGGGCAATTCTGATACGGAAGATTCTAGAACAAATAAGAAGTGCTTGTGTTTTGATGTTTGTGCATTATGCTTAAGTTCAACCATGGAGTCTTCTCGATTATACATGTGGCAAAATCTGGTGGAATCTAGATGATATCCAACGACCAGTAGTGCTCAAATTTGCCATCTTTGGACCATCGGATTCGCCTCATCCAACGACCATCTTTCAAAGTTAAAGTTACCCGCACACAATATAAAAAATATAATATATATATATATAGGGGTATAGATATAGATATGTGATGCGAAAGCCGCCCATCATCTCCAATTAGAATAGTGTGTCCATGCACGGATGCGACGTGGCCAAATGATGTCTGCCATCGGTATCTCAAATTCGAATCATTCTGACCTTGTTCAATGTGTATACATTACAACATGCTCGTTTCCAAACCACACCGCGCAGATCTCCGTTATATTCATGCATGCATGGGTTTCAAACATCAGGATCTCTTATTCAAATATTTGAATTCAACTTTACATTGATTATGACCTCACCTATTCTTTTACACCCACACAGTAGTCTTCTCTTTATAATTGTACCACTAACTTTCTCTCGTGCATGCATGCACACACACTACCAGTCGGCATTATCCATCGCACGCATGCAATCTTTTTCTTCAGGTTGGTCTCCCATGAAGGCACACACCCACACACATCCCCCTCTCCATCATATCGGGCATTCTTTCCTTTTCGAAAAAAATATCGGGCATTGTTTATCTCTCACGCGTGCATGCGCAACGATCGATGTTCCTCTATGTATGCGTGTATATAGCTAGGTCTTTCATAGTTTTCCACACAAATCGATCAATCGATATATCCAGTGAGGTCTCACCCTCTTTCCCACGTCCACATCGATCAATCTATACCTCTCTATATAGGATTAACATATATAGCTAATACACCCACATTAATTATATATCCAACGTCCCCCTCTCATCATCCATGCCTTCCGCTTCATCTCTCAGACACGTGCACAATGACGAAGACAGGGGGCAGTAAGGGCCCTGCCCCCTCCCCCTAACATCACTATATATCGAGGCTAATATGAATGTGATCATTAGACAATTGCTGCTAAAAATGGTTTAAGTTCATGAATTGACCCTCCTCGTAAAGGATTAGCAATGCTTGGCCCCCTAGCTCATTTATTTTCCACTGCGCGCAACAGCGCACGTGTTCGCCCCCTCTCTCTAAATATCGATCTCGCACTTGTGCATTCCTTCATAGTCTCCCTCCACTCGGCCCCTCGCACCATCTTCTAGCCCCCACCGGATTTTGCCACATGTACAATCTAGCAGACTCCATGGTTGAACTTAAGCATAATGCACAAACCTCAAAACAACAGTGGTTCTCTTTTGTTCTAGAATCTTCCGTATCATAACTGCCCAAACTTTTTTTCTAGTTGAATTGCCATTATTTGTTTTTACTTTATGCTTTACAACGCACAATTCCATGTATCATAAAATAGATTAAGGGTTTCTTTGATTCAAAGGATTCTAAAAGGAATTTTGGAGGATTCTAATCATTAGGAATTTTTCCTATCTTGGTTGTTTGATTCGTAGGATTGTAAACCATAGGAATTTTTCCATATGATTCATTTGCACTAGATTTCATAGGAAACATCCCATCCACTCAAACCTCTTTGAAAGAATTCTGCGTTTTTTCTATGCACAATCAAATGCTCGTACAATCCTGTAGGATTCAAGACGACATTCCACTATAATCCCATGTTTTTCCTATTCCCGCGTTCTTAGCTTTTTTATAAAAACTAATTGATTTTGAATGAGATGAACTATAAGAATTAAACGAAGGGCTACATCAGGCATATATGACTCAGAGCTTACATGCTATAGTGTGGTATTTATTCATAATTTGGTTGCAAAATCTGATGCGTGCAATGCACGTGTACCTTACTAGTACTTCGAGTATGTGCAAAACACGTAAATTAGAATACCAATGGCACGCTACACAGTGTCTCTCTTACAGTTCATGAGGCCACGTGGCACATGTGGAGGCATTGTCGCGACCTCCTTGCGTGGATTGATCACAGTGATGTGCTGCTGGTTCCAGAAGAATGTACTCGTCCTCCCTGAGCCATACTGGCGGTACATGCACGAAGCGAAGATGTGCACGCACGCCACGCACGCACTCATTCCCTCGCACGCACATGCGGGTACACGGGCGGACGCAATTTTGTACCAAGATCCACCCCATGTGATAATTTGACGCGTGTAAAGTCGTTCACTTCAATGATGGTCAATTAATACAGCGCATGCAAATTGAGTGGACGTGAGGGCGGAAGAAAGACATTATTACTCCACTGCGCGCATGCGAGTAGTTAAATCGTGGGTTGCTAGTAGTACTTCCATTGGTCTGCTTCGTATTTTGTTCCAATTTTTGACAGTAACATAATATTTACGCATTTGAGCAGTGTAGTACTTGAAATTTATGTTCTTCTAAACTCATCGGGAGCCGTTTAGGGCCTCGAAACCAAAACCATCAATTAATCTTTACCTTGTTCCCATCATATTCGAAAGCCTGCTCACACCTACTAGTACGTACCAAACCTGAACGTGTTCCCACTATGCAGGTATTAGTACTAGTGCTAGTACTTAGGTTGTAAAAAGGGGAACTACCTAACCAAAAATTACTCTACCTTTCCTCCTCAGAAGTGCTTCTTCTTCGTCCGTCGTTGCCATGGCCGGTGAGCAGAGCTCTAGGTCGAGAACTACTCGTAACAAGGGAGCGGCAACGAAGGCTGCGGAAAAAAGAGGGCTCGCCACCACGCAGAGACCTCGAAAGATCTCTCACGGGCAGGCGATGGCTCCCAGGAGCGCCCTAGCCGCGGAGGCGAACATGCCGAGCCGGCGGAGCTGGAGTCGTTATCCCTCGACGGCATGCCTGAGCAGCTCAATAAGCAGAAGGAGTTCATCCAAGGCTTGATGGAGTTGCTGAAGGAGAGCCTCGGCGACATGCCCGCTGAGCTCAATCAGCAGGGGGAGTTGACCGTCGGCTTGGTGATGCTGCTGAAGAAGAGCATTGCCTCGGAGAAGAAGGCGACCGGCGAAATCCTGCGACTTCAGGAGGACAAGGCGAAGCTCTGCCACGAGATCGACCTGTTGAAGGAGAAGAACGCCGGCTGGAAGAAGTTGCATGAGAATAGTAGTTCCTCGATGAAGATGCTGCAGGCCCTTGTCATGGAACAGAAGGAGGAGTTGGCGAAGCTCCGCATCAAGCACCCGGTTGCTGTCAAGGTACGTAATGCGGCCGTGGAACAGATGATGAAGGCTCGCGTCGAGAAATCCCGTGTCATGGACAGAACAAAGAAGATGGCGGAGGAGACGCGCAAGGAGATGGAGGTCATGGAGGCGATGAAGAAGCAGTTACGACTCCGCGGCAAGTTAGATCATTTGGGGTGATAATCTTCCTTCTTCTTTTGCTCCTGTGTTTCATCTTTTGCTTCGGGTGTTTCGCCGCACGTGTCACGTTCTCTGCGAGGCATGAATAGAACAATGTTTTTTTGGAGGGAATGAATAGAACAATGCTAACAATGAGATGACTAGCAAATTAGATCAATTTTTATCGCCATATGGCACTGGGCTGCCGTGTTTCGTGCTCCTCCGTCGCAGTACTACTCCAGTGGAAAACTTGAGTATACCGCATGGTTCTTTGCTCCTCCTCGATCAGGTCGTCGGCGCATTTATACGAGCAGTCAAATCACAAGGCCCCGCCTTCCAGCAGTAATGAGCCGTCAAATCACAAAGGCCCTCGCCTCTCGTGAAACCGACCAAGCTAGACTGCCCCGCCCTCTAGTCTTTTAAAAAATGTACACTTTTGTACAGCAGTAGTATCGATGGATTGCGCCATGGAGCAAAACTTGAAATTAAAAAAAGGTGGCACATATAGAGAGCGCTTGTCGCCAAATTATGCATATAGTACTATTAAAAAGGCTAGTCACAATAATGGTGTCCAGCACAACCCACCCCTCAAATAAAACTAAGAGGGTGCTTGGATACGTTTTAGTCCCATGACTAAAAGTAGTGTGGCTAAAACATGCTAGCCTCACCCATGCTTGGATCCAAATACTAAAAAGGTTAAAATCAAGTTAATGAGAATTTACTATCCTCCAAACCCTCCAATCCAGAACTCGCCTATGTTAAAGGAGAGGAGTTAAATGAGTAGAGAGAGGACTAATCCACATTTTAGTAGGGGTACCCCTGACTAAAATTTTTTAGTCTCAAGACTAGTTTTAGCCCCTCTTTAGTCAGGGGTGCTTGGAACTTTAGCCTCTTAAAGAGACTATTTTTAGTCAGACTAAAATAAGTCCCTTGGATCCAAGCACCCCTAAGCATCCTGGAATTCTTTGACAAAACTAAGCACCCTGAAATTCTTTGACAACTAAACTGCTGGCTATATGATGTTGGCCATATATATTGTACGTATATAATGTGAAGAAACGAGTGGTAGTACTATACCAACTAAAAGATGAAATGTAAGAAATACTAGTATGTACGTACTGAAGAGTTAAAGTAACGAGAAGAAACATAACATAATTCTGCTGGGGGCTCAGCACAACATACCCCTCAAATTAAATTAAGCACACCTGAAATTAAACTTTGCAACTATTCCGGTAGACACTGCATTAGAACCACCATGAGCAACGACACTACCACCTTACTCGGAGTCCTCGTCCACGTCCTCGACTTTGTCCTTGTCCCTCTTCTTCTTGGCCGATACTTCTTTGCTTGAACCGCACACTTGGCTGTTGCTCTTCATCCAACCCTTGTAGATATTGAAGCAAAGGTAGCCATCCATTGCAGCGTAGTGGATGTGGTCTATATCTAGTACATTCCGCTGCCATGCATGACGATGAAACGTGTATGGAGGTTTCTCCAGTTTACCGTACGAAGGATGAACCATGGCTCCTGCCAGGGTCAACATTGAAGGCTGACGAGGGGACACCAGCCGATTCTTCTGGAGGTCGAAGGTGTTGCCTACAACGAGGCCTATCTGACACAGGACTTCTTTGTTGTTACCAAAGTCTACAGTAACGAATTTGAATAGGTTGCTCTCGAGGAAGTCCTTAAAATCCTGGCACTCAACGTCGGCATGGCATATGTGGTAGACCAAGCATAAGTCATGCACGCAAACCTGGATCACGGCGGGCTTCTTCCTCTCTTCGTCATTTAGATCCTTCTCTCGTCCTAGGACTGTGGTGTACTCAACATCTAGCCCAGTGACCCACTCATCATCTGAGTCTTCGAACATGCGTCTGAAGCGAGAAAGGCATCCTTTCACCGTCGCGGAAGAACGGGTGTAGATGACGTCAAACTCATCGCCGTTGATGGTTCTAACCTTGTACTCACCGCCGATCGTGGAGATTTGGGATGCCATGGATTTGGGAGGAGGGTTAGGATTAGTGGAACTGCCGTAATGTGAATGGACGGGACGACTAGGAGCGAACCGCCGTAGTATTGAAGGACGTGCGGGGACGAGTAGGAGCGAACTGCCAGCGTGCGAACGGCAGGGTAGTGGCTTTCCATTCTCCCATGATACGGGCTTCCGAGAGCCCTTGGATCTGAGATCGAACGGTTGCATGGCGTGATTCTAGACCTATGGGTGAATATCCTATCCTGGAGGGTTATTCTGCAAATTTTCAGCAACTTAGCATGCGACCGTTTGATCTCAGATCCAAGGGCTGCCAGCAGCCCGTATCATGGTCGCGCCTACCACGACCGTCGCGTCGCTCGCGCGGTCGCGCCCTTGGAGATTTAACACGGTGCGTTAGGCTATCTTATGTTGGCATGTCATACATAGTGTTGGCTATAAGCGTATTTTTTTACTCCTCTCTATCTCTTTCTTCGTACTCCCTCCGTCCCATAATATAAGAATGTTTTTGACACTAGTGTAGTGCCAAAAACGTTCTTATATTATGGGACACAGGGAGTACTAGTATTTATTGCATTTGCCAAGGAGTGACCCCTTCCAATGAAATGGTGTTGCTAAGTTTGCTTCATTTAATTAGCTATAGACTCAAAATTGTCTTTTCACCTAGGTACACGCGCTTAGCACCGTTTCTTCCTTGGGTCACCAAACTAGTCTCTCTCTTCTTGAATAACTTGCCACATCAGACTTTATGCCTATGTGGCAAGCTTAAGCACCTGTAGGAGCAAGTAAAAGTAAGTACAATAGTGCGCTTTACATGGCATTTTTGCATATGTGGAGGAAAGAGAGGCAAGGAAAAAGTGGAGAAGTGGGCTCTCATGCAAGAGCCAGCCTCTACTACATGGTGGAGCATTGGGAGAGGCACCTGTATGGAGGTGGTCAGGAATCGGGAGACTCACGCCGTTCGTAGCGCCGCAGTTAAAATGATAATGGCAAGTCAAATCATGGGGCCCCACCTGTCCAGCAGTAACTCGCTGTCAAATCACATAGCCCTACGTTTGCAGCAGCCTACTCCCTCGTCTTCTCGAGTCTCTGTCGAACCGACTAGGCGGAACTGCCCCGCCGCCTACCACGTAGGAAAAGCCCCGCCCTCGACTTTTAAATAGTATACAGTATACTAATTTTGTATCCATGGATTGTGCCCGCACCATGGAGCAAAGCGTCTAGAAAACGGCGGTACACATGTACGGAGTATACAGCACGCCCGTCGCGTTCGCGTCGCACCCCAGATGGTCGGTCGGTCTGGCACGCTGCTCTCCGAATGGAACGCGCGTCATATTGCGTTTGCACACACATGTGGGACGGCAATTGAGAACCGACCATAGGCACACTCCCCGGCCCCGCAAGTCGGGTGACTTAATAGAAGAGGGAGACGAGCGATAGTACTAGAGAAGTGTTGTACTACGTTGGTGCCTGGACGATCCCTGCAAGACACGGAAGATCAGTTCGTCCATGCATGTGACCAGACTCCAGCAGACACGCCTAGATTGGCTATCGTCTACATATCGTGCAGGCTGTGTTGTACATGGCTGTAGTTGTGGTGAGAAATCTAAAAAAAGGTTTCTTGTCATCTCGCAAAATTAGGTGTCATGTGCTTCGGATCACTGCGAGGGTTAAACAGCGACAACTGAGTTGGCTAGTCATTGGGGGCACATGCACGAACAGTGACTACTCGGCTGCCATCTAGGTCAAGCCGGCTATGTTAATTAGGACATCTATTGACGGACCCCTTTTCTACGAGTTTATCTTTAATTTGAGCTTTGTTCCTCGTCTAGTTTGTCCGTCGGGATTCATGTTGTCTCCTTTGGGCAGTGAGGTTATGATTTCTTGTCATGTGGCATTTTTTCGTGTTATATGTTATAATCCGGCGCTTCAGATCAAAATGACGACAACTGCGCCTACGGGCCACGTGCATGAAGACTTCTCGACAGCCATTGACGAGGTCAAGCCGGCTCCGGTAGACAAAAGAAAACTAGTACTACTCCACTATATAGGCAGGAGCCTCGCGCTTGCTTGCTAGTGTTGCTCTCTTCACACTATCTCGGCCTCTCCAGATCTAAACACGATAGCGGTGGACACACACTCTCTCTCTCTGCTCACCGCTGGTCACAGATCCAGCCGGATCCTCTCCGCCGGGGAAGGTGAGAAGGTGCAACGTTCACGCGGTCGTCCTCGGCGACGGCTCTTACCCACTGCTGGGTGCGTCCCGATCTGCCTGCCTTGCCGTTCTGTCCCAAGTACCGCTGGCGAGGGAGGGCCTCCGACCCCTTCTTCCTCGCTGCCGTAGTGTGGGCAGATCCGGCCTCCCGCCGCCCACCTAGCGACATCCCGGCGACCATCAGGTATAACTTCCTTCGAAACCGGCCTTGCTCTACTTCCCGAGCTCCTGACGTCTCTGCATTTGTATCTTTTACTATTTCTCAGGCCCCCTCGTAGATAGGATCGATCGGCTGTTCGAAAACCACCTAATTTTTTTACGTTTAAGAGGTAAAACTAGTTCATGCACTCGAATCTAGTACTACTTGGTTCAAACAAGGAAGAAAGGGGGTGGGGGTGGGGGAGGATTTGTTACCTGAATCTAGGACTTGGTCGAAAGAGGAAATAATGGGGGCGAAAAGTAGCAGAGACTGGCTATCCAACTGGTCTCTAGGTCTAATAGGGAAATAAAGGGAAACGCTGTACAAACTCAATATAAACCCGATCTATTGGTTGAAAAAGGAAAGAAAGTGGGGACTGGGGGACAAGTCAATAGAGTAAGTCCAGCACTAGATTTGCTAGCCTCACACAGTATAAGGTGGCTATACCGAACAAAAATGGGACCAACCAAGATATCCTGTTCTAATGTTTGTTGCCCCGAGCCACTCTTATGTAATTCCACTGGTAAAATGTAGCAGTCACACTTTTAAAAGTAGGGACACGTTAAACCAATGTTGTTTTCAATGTAATGCCTCCAGTAATATGAATCAATGGCACTTCTTTACATGTCCTGCTAAAATTTGCCATTAAGATAAGTTGGTTCTTTTCGTTAGAAATGCAACTGTCCTGGTCTGCCTAATCTCCCGTGCCCAAAGTAATGTCGTATTTAATGGTTTTCATAGTTAATCCTAATGCCCACACTAATATCTAGCAATGCCAGTGCTTTAGAAATTGCTACTGTCCTTGTAGGATTGCCATTCAGATAAGGAACATGCTTCTTTTCATTTGATGCATGTTTCAACACTTGTTAGTCACCCTCCTTTCCACCTTTTTTGTGCAAACAGAGATATACATTTCACGCTCGATCTTAGTTGAACTACACAAATGATATCCAAATTATAGTTGAGCATTCCAGGAGCTTCACAACCAACCTTGATGTTGCTCAATTTTATTGCAACTAATGAAGAAGAAGCTCTATGGGTTTCGTTTTCTGATGGAAATGGAACCGGGGCTGGAGCCCTTTTCTTAAAAAAAATTTGAAGAAGCTGCTAGCTCATGGGACATTGTTTCATTTTAGGTGAACTACACCAAAAGGTCCCATGAATTGAATCATCCATGTTGGTGACTGAAAGAGCCAGCTTCAGCATCCCAGTCTAAGCACCCCCGGCCTCCATCCTTGCGACGCACAGTACACCTCGTTTGCCACCTGCTCGACCCTAGTGTCACTAATAAAATGAAGTAATAATACAGTTAAAATAGAGCGAGTGTCATATCTATCATTTCATTTCCAATGTAGATAAAGAAAGTGCTTCTCTTTGTTAATGTATGTTTCATCAACTAGTCCCATTGTTAATGTTTAAGTATTTCTGCAAACTGGGGTGCTTAATTTTAGTTGATATGTACAAAATAGAGATTTGAATGTCTCAAGGTGCCTCCTTGTACTACCGCTGTACACTGATGTTCATCATTGGCAGAAGGTGTATCTGGGAGACTTGGGACGATGTCCAGTATGAGGCATACCGTATGAGGCGTCGCAGGGCCCATCTCGCCCTCGCAGCATGGCATACTATGATACTATCGCAATATTTTCTTCTATTTATTTTGTGTGTTTCATCAACTAGTGCCACTATAATGTAATCTCGCTTTTTCATTATCTGTGCAAACAGGGTTATTCAGCTGCATTTTGGTGGAACTGCACAAATGTACGTATGGAACCGGCATATATGCAGAGTGCGAGGTGTGCCAAGTAAAAATTACCGACACCAACCATACTGCATGCACGCATTGGCATCCACCACCACCAGTGGGATGTGTGGCGCTTTCTGTGGACGAATCTTTCTCGGCAGCAAATCATCTAACCAAATACTAGTAGCTTATATTTGCAGTTTTCTAGGGAGTACTCTTTTCTGAAAGAAGCACCAATCTATTTTTCTTTATTTGTACACTGTGTCACAACTTTGACCCAAAGGTCTAGAGCTATTTTAGGGTGATTGGCGTAGTACTCAGAGACTGATTGTAAGCATGATTTTCATTAGCTATCACACTGATTGTAAGCATGAGCAGGTGGAAGATTAGGTTAGTGCGAAGCTTACCTTAAACCCTACCGCCGCCGTTGAAACGAGGCGAGTGTCGAGGGAACCGTGGAGAACAGCGGGGAAGCGACATCGTGCCATCCGGCCTCCTCTTGCGGTGGGAGAACGAATACTCCTGTGGCTCCGGCTGGCTCTGCACCCTCACGAACGGCACACCATACTCGATCGATTCGTTATCCTCTGGATGCTCGACCTTCGACCTGTACGCCCACCACCTCCGCCTGACTGTCGCCCTGGGCGAATCTGTCTGCTCCATCGCCCAAAGGAGATACTCGATGAACTCGGAGGACTGCGGCGTGACTGCCGCCGAGGAGTACATGTTCATCGCCGCCGTCTCGCTCTTTCGCATACATTGCCACATGGCCCGCACCGTCCTCGAAATCTCCCACTCATTGTCAAACCAACTAAGGATCTCCTTCAACCTGGCTAACTTTGCCTGGTCGCCGCCGGCGATCTGCCTGATTCGCTGCTGCATCCTCTCCATAGATGTCCTTCTGAGTGGTCCGGTGCTAGCTTTGGAAGATGGGAGGAGAGACGGTGGTCTTGCAATAGAGAAGAGGGAGAGGCGAGACGGTGGTTTTGGAATGGAGATGATGGAGAGGAGAGGAGGTGGTTTTGCAATGGAGAAGATCAGAAGAGGGAGAGGCGAGACGGTGGTTTTGGAATGAAGATGATGGAGAGGAGAGGAGGTGGTTTTGTAATGGAGAAGATCAGAAGAGGGAGAGGCGAGACGGTGGTTTTGGAATGGAGATGATGGAGAGGAGAGGAGGTGGTTTTGCAATGGAGAAGAGGGAGAGCAGCGTGCGGCAGCGATTTAGGATTGGACGAGAGGGCCGGCACGCTGTGACTAGATCAAAATCAATTTACCCTTCAATTAAGAAAGCGACCCCACATTAACTAGTCTCCCTTTTATTCTGGGTCATAATTGACCATAATTTTCGCACATAAAATATATGTTATACGTTGCAAAAATAATATAATTTGAAAGTACATTCAGATACGAACCAAACGATACAATTTTTGGTGACATGCATTCACATTTTGCTTGTCAAATACAGTACGTAGTCAAACTTTGACCCAAAATACGCAAAACAACAAAAAAATATTTCCAAGACAAGCGCCGCTCTTCCGCTCTTCTCCTCTTAAACCACCGCTGCTCCTCTCCTGTTCCAATCTAAATGCAGCGCCGCTCTTCCGCTCTTCTCCTCTTAAACCACCGCCGCTCCTCTCCTGTTCCAATCTAAATGCAGCGCCGCTCCTCTCCTCTTCCATTTCAAAACCACCGCCCCTCCTCTCCTGTTCCAGTCCAAAACGAGCGTCGCTCCTCTCCCGTTCTAATCCAAAACCAGCGCTGCTCCTCTCCTCTTCCATTCAAAAACCACCGCCGGCGAGTGAAGGTGCTGTGGAGAAGTAGATCGATGGAGGAGTACAACCGATACGTGAGGATCGCAGACGGCGACCCTGTGAAGCTAGCTAGGATGTTGGAGATACAGTCTTGGTTTGACAACAAGGACCAACTAGCGGCGATGGCGACATCCATGGCCAAGTATCCGCAACAGAGCGAAAAGGCGGCGATACTCCCGGAGGGAGTCACGCCGGAGTACATAGAGCTGCTCCTCGGGGCCATGGAGCAAACAGATTCACCGAATACGATCGTGAGGGAGCGGTGGTGGGAGTATCGATCCCAGATGGAGCATCCACCAGAGATTGAAGGATCGAGCATCTACAGGGTGCCGTTTGGGAGGGTGTCCTGCCAGAGCGAGCCGGTGGAGTCTTCGTCGACCGAACCCAACTGCAAGAGGAGAAAAGCAGTTGGCCCGACGATGCTTCCCCGCCATCATCTCCCTCGCCGTTCACATCGTCTCACGGGGCGGCTGTCTGCCGCCGAGGAATAGGAGGGGGCTGCCCCCCCCCCCAGCCCAATAGTCGGGCAGGTTGTGAATTGTCAGGAGGAGCTTAGGGTTGTCAGTATTTGCAGGTTGTGAATTGTGTTTTGTGTTGTGTATTTTGAGAGTACTTTCAGATATGAATGTCTTTTGAATTTCAGATTTGCAGTATTGAGCATATGAAGTATTTTATGAATTCTAGAGATCTATTTTTAGCACTTAAAAAAATGTAGTTTCATAGGAGTATAAAAGTGCAGACAATGTGATTCTCAGAGAAGAAACTGCAAGTTTCAGTTTGAGATAAGAAACTGCAAGTTCAGTTTCAGATAAGAAACTGCAACTTTCAGAGGCAGAGCATTTATACTAACACGGCCTTTTCAAACAGGGTTAACATCATGTTTGAAGTTTTATTCATGGTCGAAAATGGAACTACCAGCCAGTTAACATTCATGCATAGCACATCTTCATATGATGCACAGTCAAAATGCCCACACAATGTCGAGTGTGCGAAACACAGAGAAAACGAGGGACGAAGTTTTGGCAAGTGTTGGACGTGGTTTTGGGCTGCCCCGTCTAGGCTTTCATTTTTAACATGCGCAGCCCACGACCTCGGATGGGAGGTCCATAGGCTTGTTTGTATTTTCTTAGGGCCGTCATGTATCAACCGGCCTATGGACCTCCCATCCGAGGTTTTATTTTTGGCAGCCCAATTTATGTACTTTTTTTGAAGAAAACGCAGAGGTCTGTTCTATTTTTCTATATAAGAATAGGAACGCCAGGTCCAACTTATGTTTCCCTTCTAACTATATTATATATATTTAAATTATTTTATATGTTATTATATATTATTTTTATTGTCATCATATATTTAATAGATAGTTACATATGTAAGAAAACAATATCCCACATCTTATTAACTTATAAAAATAATTTCTTAACAAATGAAATCCTGGATTGTTTTGGCACGGAAATCCTAGTGATTGTGTACAAAAGCTTGTAAGATTTAAGGACGAATGTAATAATATCACTTATTATTTAAATATATTTATAACAAAATGCTCAGCCCCTTTTTATTTTTTGATAACATTGCTGGCCCAACCCAACATTATAATTAGAATCAGCCCAGCAAAATCGTGTATTTCGAGAACATGCAAATGGCCTGTAATTTTTTAGGAAATAAAATAAATGGGCCGCATGGACGCTACATTATTTGTTCACCCAGCCCGGCTAATGGCTGTAATTCAAAAAAAGATCAAATTGACTGTAAATTCTACCGCGCAAAAAAAAGACTGTAAATTCTGAAAAAATGGGTTGAATACGTGCCACATTTTTGGAGGCTGCAATGTGGGCCAATAGGTCGAAGCCAATGCAAGTCGTTGTCAATTTAGTCAACAAATGATTCTGACATGTTAGCCGTTGGATTTACATCCAACGACTGGCATCCATCTTCAATCTCTCGTCTTCTTCCTCCAGCGCCGCCGGGACCACCTCCCGCCTCCTGCTGCTAGCAGCTCTGCTTAGCACGCTTCGCTATGAAGCGCTACTCCACCGTTGGCCAGGCCATCCCTCCACACCTCCTGTTCTTCTCCACCGACTGCCGAACCACACCGCACTAGAACCAGTTAACCCTCGTACACCTCTCCGTCTGCGACTCTACTCCCGCATCTTCCCATCTCCGGCTCGTTGATGTCCGGGGCCTCGCCATCGTCCACCACCTTGGATGCGCACGGCGTGGCATGGTCAATGTGCTCAACAAACGACACCATCGGAAGTAGACTGTGCGTGGAGAGGCTGACAGCTGGGTCCACGACCGCACACAAGGAAATGCCTTCTTATTACGCACAAAATAATGATTCCTCCACCTGACATCTGGGACCCACCGGAAGGGCCTCTGTATTTCGCGAAAATAACGTGCCCCCTGGTGACATGTCGGACCCACCAGCTATCTTTGCACGCAAGGAAGTGCCTCCTTATTACGCACAAAAAAAGAATACACCCCATGCCAGCTGGAACCCAGCATAGTGGGAGGCTGACTTGTGGGCCTACTAAGTTGACGGGGACGGAGGGCTTTGTCAACTTAGTCAATATGAACGATTCTAGCTCCTGTTACCGTACGATGTTCATCCAACGGCCGTAGTGCTTCTTCAACCTCTGGTCTTCTTGCTCCAGCCGCCCAAACCAGTGCCGGTCGTGCCACGTGCTCCTGCCTCCCGTGGCCGGCTGTGATGCCGCGGAGGCCTCACCGCCCCCTACTACTCCCACCGCTGGCCAGGCCATCCCTCTACTCACCCACACCCCCTGTTATTCTGTGGCGATAGCAGCCTCACACCGCAGCGGAACCAGTGAACCCTCGTACTCCTCTTCGCGTGGGCATCCACTGCTGCGTCTTCCCCGGCTCCGAGTCGTCCCCTTCCTAGTCCTCG
This sequence comes from Triticum aestivum, assembly GCF_018294505.1. Classification (NCBI taxonomy): domain Eukaryota; kingdom Viridiplantae; phylum Streptophyta; class Magnoliopsida; order Poales; family Poaceae; genus Triticum; species Triticum aestivum. The sequence continues at coordinate 122,641,725 of NC_057805.1, forward strand.
CCGTCGTCCACCGCCGTGGTGCTCTCGGCACGGCGTGGTCAAAGTGGTCAACGAACGACTTCCATCAGACGTGGACTATACATGGAGAGGCTGACAGCTGGGTCCACGGTCGCAGCAAGGAAGTGCCTTCTTATTACGCGCAAAATAATGATTCCTCCACCTGACAGTGGGGACCCACCGGACAGGCCACCGTATTTCACGAAAAAAACGTTTCCCCCTGACTGCTGGGACCCACCAGCTACATCTTCTCACGCAAGGAAGTGCGTCCGGGCAAAAAAAAAACGATTCGCCCCCTGACTGCTGGGACCCACCAGCTACATCTTCGCACGCAAGGAAGTGCATCCGGGCAAAAAAAAACGATTCGCCCCCTGACTACTGGGACCCACCAGCTACATCTTCGCACGCAAGGAAGTGCCTGACAGTCGGGAGCCACCTGGTCGAAGCGTACGTAGCGTTGTCATTCTGGTCGCGAACGTGTACGTACATATATACTGGTGGATGTAGAGGCGCGCACGTGTCGTAGTAGAGGCGCGTACGTGTCGTAGTAGAGGCGTGCATGTACCATGTAGACGTACGTACAACGGCCAGGGTGCAAGAAAGAAAATACGGCCACGTATGTGTACATACGGGTGGGGTCTCGAACGCCTACTCGCGCATACGTACGGCCAGGGCTCGTGTACATGGCTGGGTCAGAACGGAGAAACAGCATTATCATCGTGTTCATGGGGAGGCAACGGAATGCGTCGTGTTCATGGGGAGGCAACGGAATGCGTCGTGTTCATGGGGAGGCAACAGAATGCGTCGTTTTCATCGGGAGGCAACGGAACGCGTGGGAGCCAACCGGCTCGGTCGGAACGGATGTGTGGTCGTGTTCATCGGGAGGGCTTGGACGGAACAGGCGATGGAAATGAGGCCTGGCGTACCGCAAAACGGAGGAAACGGACCTCCTATGTTCGGAACGGGGTCCTGTTGATCGGGAGGGGTGTGGCGTATCGCAAAACGAAGGAAACGGACCTCCTACGGTCGAAACGGGGTTCCTGTTGATCGGGAGGGGTGTGGCG